>NC_142808.1:29246361-29546361 GCF_049724085.1 Artemia sp. Qi Xiang Cuo | reverse complement strand
TTGTATCCGAGAAAGGGATGTTGATATAAAAATTACTCACTTTTATGCTTAGATTTTATCCGAGATATCCGACAAAGGATGCTGATAAAGCATTTAATCACTCTGATACTTAGATTTTGTCAATTATATTTGATGTATTTGACTAAAGATGTTGATAAAAAAATTAATTCAATCTGACGCTTAGCTTTTGTCAATTTTATACAGAATATCCGACAAAGTATGCTGATATATAATTTAAGCAATCTGATATTTAGATTTTGTCAATTATATTCTTTGTATCTGACAAAAGATGTTGATAAAAAAATTATTCACTCTGATACTTAGATTTTGTCAATTTTATCCCATGTATCCGAGAAAGGGATGTTGATATAGAATTTAATCACTCTCATGCTTAGATTTTATCCGAGATATCCGACAAAGGATGCTGCTAAAGCATTTAATCACTCTGATACTTAGATTTTGTCAATTATATTTGATGTATTTGACAAAAGATGTTGAAAAAAAAATTAATTCACTCTGAAACTTAGCTTTTGTAATTTTTATCCTGGCTACCTGACAAAGAATTCCGGCTATGAAGTTAATGAATTTTGTATTTCGATTTCATTAGTTATATTCGTTTTATCTGAAAAAGGATTACGATAAAAACAAATTAAACGCTCTGTTCGTCACATTTTGTTAGTTTTTTCCAATGTATCCTGAAAAAAATGTTGATATAGAATTTAATCAATCTGATACTTAGATTTTATCCAAGATATCCGACAAAGGATGCTGATATAGAATTTAATCAATCTGATAATTAGATTTTGTCAATTATATTCGTTGTAACTGATAAAAGATGTTAATAAAAAAAATTATTCACTCTGATAATTAGATTTTGTCAATTTTATCCCATGTATCCGAGAACGGGATGTTGATATAGAATTTAATCACTCTGATACTTAGATTTTATCCAAGATATCCAACAATGGATGCTTATAAGGCATTTAATAACTCAGATACATAGATTTTTTCAAACATATATGATTTATTTGACAAGATATTGAAAAAAAAATTTATTTATTTTGACACATAGCTTTTTTCAACTTTATCCAGCATATCCAAAATATGATTCTGATATATATGTTAATAAATCCTATATTAATATTTTATCAGTTATATTGATCGTCTCTGTCAAAAGATGTTGATAAAAAAAAATTTATTCGCCCTGATACTTAGATTTTGTCAATTTTATCTTATTTATCCGAGAAAAAATGTTGATATAGAATTTAATCAAGCTGATACTTAGATTTTATCCGAGATATCCGACAAAGGATGCTGATATAGAATTTAATCAATCTGATAATTATATTTTGTCAATTATATTCGCTGTAACTGATAAAAGATGTTGATAAAAAAAATTTATTCACTCTGATACTTAGATTTTGTCAATTTCATCCCATGTATCCAAGAAAGGGATTTTGATATAGAATTTAATCACTCTGACACTTAGATTTTATCAGAGATATCCGACAAAGGATGCTGATAAAGCATTTAATCACTCTGATACTTAGATTTTGTCAATTATATTTGATGTTTTTGACAAAATATGTTGATAAGAAAAATTTATTCACTCTGAAACTTAGCTTTTGTCAATTTTATCCAGCATATCCGACAAAGGTTGCTGATATAGGATTTAATCAATCTGATATTTAGATTTTGTCAATTATATTTGTTGTATCTGACAAAAGATGTCGATAAAAAAATTATTCACTCTGTTACTTAGATTTTGTCAGTTTTACCCCATGTATCCGAGAAAAGGATGTTGATATAGAATTTAATCACTCTGATACTTAGATTTTATCCGAGATATCCGAGAAAGGATGCTGATAAAGCATTTAATCTCTCTGATACTTAGATTTTGTCAATTTTATCCGACAAATCTGACAAATGATTTTTATAAAGCATTTATTCAATCTGATACTTAGATTTTGTCAATTTTATCCAATATATCCGACAAGGAAGCTGATAAAGCATTTATTCACTCTGATACTTGGATTTTGTCAATTATATTTGATGTATTTGACAAAAGATGTTGATAAAAAAAATTACTCACTCTGACACTTAGATTTTGTCAATTTTATCCAGCATATCCGACAAAGGATGCTGATATAGCCTTTATTCACTCTGATACTTAGATTTTGTCAATTATATTCGTTGTATATGACAAAAGATGTTGATAAAATAATTATTCACTCTGACCCTTAGCTTTTGTAAATTTTATCCCATGTATTCGAGAAATGGATGTTGATATAACATTTAATCAATCTGATACTTAGATTTTGTCAATTTTATCCGATACACCCGACAAATGATGTTGATAATGCATTTATTCACTCTGATACTTAGATCTTGTCAATTATATTTGATGTATTTGACAAAAGATGTTGATAAAAAAAATTATTCACTCTGACAGTTAGATTTAGTCATTTTTATCCCATGTATACGAGAAAGGGATGTTGATATGGAATTTAATCACTCTGATACTTAGATTTTAATTACTCTGAGACTTAGATTTTGTCAATTTTATCTGACATATCCGATAAAGGATGTTGATAAAGTATTTATTCACTCTGATATTTACATTTTGTCAATTTTATTCGATGTATCTGACAAAGGATGTTGATGGAAGCGAATTCAGTCGATAAAGAATGTTAATAAATAATTTGTTAAATTTTTTCATAGTTTCCTGAATTAAATTTCTGTATTGTGTATTCAAGAAAGAGGTGAATTCAAGAAAGAGTTTGTTACTTACTTACTGACAATTTTTTCATAATTACATATCCAAAAACTGATGTTAGTAAAGAATTTATTCATTCTGATACCTAGATTTTGTCAATGTTATCCCATGTGTCTGACAATAGATGTATGCAAATTCCTTTTCTTACATCTCCGATGTTTTAATAGACATTCTAAACGTTTGATATGCTAGCTTACTCTAAAAATAATGAACACATAACAATGTAATGCATAATATATCTTTAATGAAATAATGCTATGTAGAATATTAATATAAAAATATATTGCATACATTATTAATATCAATGATCGTCTCATGACATTTTGAATCCGTTCAATAAAATAGTTCACCATATTCTCTCTTGATATTGTAGTTATTGCCTTCTCTTAGTTTGTTATCAGTAGAATAATCATTATATTCCAATTTGAGTCATACAAAATTTTTACTGGCGTGTCATCGACAGGCTCAATATGCTTTTCGTCTTTGGTATTATTTGGTTCATTGACTGTTTGATCAATGGCAGTAATGTTTGCTGGTACTTTGTTTTTCATCGATTCATCTTTATATTCCATAGTGATATTTTCTACCAATGCCCTTTTTATTTTTCTGGCAATTTCACTGTCTATTATCAAATTATTTTTACACATGTAGCAGTTTCGGCACGTAGACAAGATATGGTATATGATATAAATAGAAGAGTAGGCCTTTTTTTTATCTTCTGTTGAATGCTAATACCCGAAAGCTGACGATAGGATGTATCAGTAGGTAATGTGTTACCTGCAACAGTAGCAAGGAGTTGTCATCTATCATCAACGATTATTTTTATGTCGGCAGTCTCTTTGAGTGCAATCATCTCTGGAGATCTCAATCTTGCATGTCCATCAACATAAGAGTTGAATTTTTTCGGTACTCCAAAGAAATTTAATTCCTTACTGTCATGACAATACATGCATACATTTCCAATAGTGCTACCACTTGTATTTGTTTCATAGTTTAAATACTTCTCCTTGTCGGCATTCAATGCTACAATAACATTGCCATGTGAACACACTTTATTAAAATGCTCCATCTTCACTTTTTTTTAAAGATATGACTTATGTGTTTATTGTTCCACCGCGTAGAAAAATAATGATTTAATACTTGCAATAAACTAGATAGTGTTGATAACCCGAAATAAAGTACCAGTGGAAAAGCCGCATCGTGTCTCTGAGCAAGCATAGAGTACAATTGTTAGAGCCATAAGCATATTTTATGTCATTTTAAGATACTTTAAAAAAAAGTTGAATAATTTCGAAGTCCCAAAAAAAACTTTAGTCCAATAAAAAAAAGTGCTACTACAAACATTATTTTTCTAATAGTAATCGTCATGACTAACATGTCTATACCATTCTCATTTTGAGTGTGGAAAATATTAAATGTGATTTTTTTTGTTTAAAGTGTTTCATCTCATTCGAAGACATGTAAAAAAAAGTTGAAAAAAATATATCATTTTAAAAAAAATAATAAAAAAAGTTAAAAAAAATTCAAAAAAAAATTAAAAAAATGGGGGGTGGGGGCCAAAACGTTGGAGGGGCGGGGGCGCCCTTCGAGTTTGGGGATAGGGGACCTTTGAGGGGGTGAGGTCCCTGGTGGTTAGGGTCGTTGGTGCTTATGATCCTTGATGGTTCGTACTCACATACACCTTACTACTTGATTTGCAAGGATTTCTAAGGTTTGCTCTGAATTTCATTATTAAAATTCTTTTCTTGCCATCTACATCTCTCTTAGTATCAACTTTTTAGTATACTATAACGTTAGACTCTATTTTAAACTGAAAACACTATTCAAACGCCACTTATGTATTATACAGAACACATCGAAGAAGCAAAGCTATCCATTATTAAAATTCTTTTCTTTCCATCCACATCTCTCTTAGTACCAACTTTTTAGTATACTATAACGTTAAACTCTATTTTAAATTGACAACACTGTTCAAACTCCACTTGCATATTATACAGAGCACATCGAAGAAGTAAAGCTAGGTCATGTCATAAGACCATTTTATCATCGTTAACCATTTCCATAGATTGATATTGTTCCAAATTTATAATAAATAAGCCATGAGTTAACATGCTCTTCGGAGTTACCTTAACTGCTAATCAGTTTAAGCCTTTTTCTCCATCTTCATACGATCCAATCACTAATTAGAATCATTCATGCTCCTATTATTCAAACATTAATTAATATCGTTCATAGAGTCTAATTGGCAAATGCTAAACCCTTTTTTTGCAAATAGAGTTATTTTTTTTGGTAAATGATTCAACAGCATATGGCATCAATTCCAGACATGTTGCATTCTTAATCAAACTCGATGAGATTCCTTTAAGCTAAAGGTTATCAAACTCTTTGACAGGCTCTACTCACTCTCTTTAAAAAGGTTGACAATTTCTAGTTTTTGGTAAAAAAAAAAAAAAAAAAACAACTTATGATGAAAGTGTCTCAAAAACCAGTCTGCTTGCATTATACAATCACAATTATACTTCCAAAACGTGTTTGATCACTTTATAGATATATAATATAAAAGGTTTGGTCGCTTTTTGCAATGTGCACGTCAAACTGCACTGCCTCAGGTGCAGGTTTTCTTGTAGGGTTGAAACCTTATATATAGACACTACTGATAGAGTTTGAAGATTACACACATAACTTATTTGAAATGTCCTGTGATTAAATGCTGACCTTACAAATAAAAACATACGAAAATGATAACACATCTGCAAACGCGATAGGGGAGTATACACATTTATTACCCGTGAGATATAGTGGCATATCCTGCTCCGCTACTGTGATTCAAGGGTCATATGTGCTGCAATACTTTACGGGCATTGGCACCGAAGTTCTAGTTATTTTTGTTTAGCAGAAGGCATTTTAATTTAAACCCTTTTTTTCAGAGCAGTTCTTGCTTTTCATAATAATATGCAAGTAGATTTTTCTACAAATTTTTTTTAAAGGGTAGCCCTAGAAGGTTAAAAATAATCTTACTTATTCGACTTTAGGTTAGATGGAGCTTGAGATGGGGCTCGGTTATAATACGAGTTTTGTTCAAAGTAGTGTAAAAGTCCAGTAAATATGTATCTTGGGATGGCATCAAGGCTGTGTCCAGAGAAAAGGGCTTCAGGGTTTGAACCCCCCTGAAATTTTTTATCCAACTCTTAAAAAGTAACAAAAATGCATATAAACAAATTGTTAGCGCGTTTTTAATAGTTTTTCTTTAAACCCCCTGATAAAAAATGCCCCTCCCCTGAAAAAAAAACCTTGGATACACTTTTGGATGACATGACCCAAAAGTCCTTCGGACAAGGGCTGCAAATAATGCAAATTGCAAATTACATATAAGTTATATAATGGAAATAAGGGGCTAGTTTGATATTGGGTGTAAGATTGGCTCGTAGCCTTCAGAGATTTCTACTCTAGGTAAATATTTTCAAAGACAGTGTAGGACATGCCAAAATGAAATATTTTTAATAGAAATCTGCTATTACAATTATTTGGAAAACCTTCAAATTATGTTTCTTGAGACTTAGTTTTATAGGTAGAGGTGGAAATATAAAGTTCTATCTCCCAACACGGGTCTGATGTAGAATATTTGGATCAGCAGGTATCGTGTCAGATCTTCGATGAGCTCTGCTGTCCCATAGACATACGCACACAAAAATAGGGATACTTGGCGTATTCGTATTGCCGGCAAGAAAGGAAGCAAGTCATTTTAAGGACTATTACAGATAATGCATTGATGCACATGACAATTGCAAAAAATCAGTGAATTCTTTCACTGATTTAAATCTTAAAAATCTGTGCACTTTTTGTTCTTTCTTCTTACAAGTTTTAACACTTATAAATATAGCAGTCTTTGACTGTTAAATAGCATTTTACTATTAAGAATAATTTAAATAATAGTCATCACTCCTGAATCAGATAGAAATGGCCATTTTTTCTCTTATGCCAGTCTTTTTTAAACGTGTTTTTTCATATTTGGATACTATGGGCCGTAGATCATCCTTTACTTGGTAACAGTGGTATCTTTAACCATAATAACACCATTGTAAGGTGTAATCCGTTTGAGAGTCGCTTTTCAAATCTCAAATGCTGTTTAAAACTTCGTTCATATTTCATCTTCTTTAAGTTTCACACCCATTTCATATATTTTCATGAATTGTTAGTGAAAATGCTTGTTAATTTTGCGTGTTTGTGACTTTATCAATAACGAGTGGCTGTTTAGCCTTCTCTCTAAGGAATGAGTTGGTAATTTTGTCCGTCCAGTTGATTTTGAGAATCCGTCGAAGACAATTATTTTCAAAACTTTGGATTCTTTTCTCCAGCTGTTTTGTCAGCATCCAGCTTTCAGAACCATACATTTGTACTGACTTGACTTGACTTTATTTAACAAAAACATATATATAAATTTTGTACAAAGGAGGAGAGAGGAATCTCGTAATGTCTCCTTTATCAAACAATAGGGGGGAAAAAAAATTACACTTCCCGCTAACATAGCTTCAAAAAGAAAAGAAAATTTGATAAGAACATAACAAGATTTAAAATAGATTTAAAGAAGAAATGAGAAAAAAAAAGCATACATAACTTAACTATCGACTCACGGAGATAGGGATGGGATTTACTTAACAAATCAATCCCCGCTACTGTAGGCTGAAAGGACCATCTTTTTCAATTTCTTTTTATATATGTATAGTGATGGTGATTCACTTACTAATTCAAATAACTTATATTTATTCGCAATTTGAGGACTTTGATATCTTAAACTTAGTCTGGATCTCTCAATTTTAACAAACGGGAAAAGAAACTTAATCCTAGCTCTTGATAAAAGGCTAAGTTTATTTTCAACCAAAAGTTTCATGCTATTGATAAAATGATATTTTATTTGATTTTTTAAAAGCTAAATGCCCAAATTAAGATAAACAATTTGTTTTAAATCACGAATACCAAGAAATAGAAAATATGTTTTGATTTCGGGTAATTCCCGTGTCTTCCTCGTGTGTTCTTAAACATGGTCCAGAATTCTTATTGATTTATTTTGAACAATTTGGAGTCCTCGTAAATGTGAAGGGAAAGTCAGCATCCAAACAGTCGAACAATACTGGAAATAACAATCAATTAATGAAAAATATAAAGTTGACAGGACATTACTATTGAAGAGCCACAATTTCAGCTTCAAAGAGAAAGTATCACTTCTCCAAACGATTCTTAGCTTATCAAAGGCGCTTCCTGCGCACGCGATACGCTTGGCAATTTCATGCTCAGTGCCTCCATTGGTAATCACTAAACTCCCAAGATATCTAAACACCTCTACCTCTTCAATTTCCTTTGCTTTAACTGTCAGCGACTCAGCAGGTAGTTTACTCACATTATTGCGCATGATTTTCGTCTGTTGCGTGCTTATTGCCAAACCTATTCGTTCAACTACTTTCGAGAGCTCATGCATGTTGTAATGAAGCTCCTCTCCTAAGTGAAAAACGAGCATTATATCGTCTGCGAATTCTGCATCAAATAAAGTGCGACTTTCATTTAACTGGATGCCACCTATTAAGTTGCACGTCCGCAGGATGAAGTCAATGAGTATTGTAAACAGCACTGGGGACAGAATGTACCCCTGTCGAACGCCTGAGTTGACTTTGAACCGCTCAGTCAGGTCCCCATCGTCAGCCCAAACAGCACACATTTACTCATCATATAAAACTATTAAAATTAGGACAATTTTATCAGGGAAGCCATAGTAGCGCAGTATTTTCCACAGTGAATCTCTATGGACTGAGTCAAAAGCCTTCAAGAAATCGATGAAAGCCATTGTGATTTCAGTACGCCGTTCATTTGATTCTTCAATAAGAATTCTACGACTGAAGATCAAGTATTTCAATTACCAAAAGACAAAAATATTAAAGCAAGCACAACTGAAAGAATATTATAATTAATATTTATTCGGCTTGACCATTGAAGTAAGTTTTTATTTCTGACAATGACCTGAATGAAGCTAGATTCATACGGCCACGCAAACTGAACCGACAAAACTATTGTGGGTAACAACATTTTTTTTCTCCATCATTAGAACATTGTAGTTACCAGCCCTTGAGACTCTTGAAATGTTGCATTATTATTTATAATCATTTTGTAGTCACATCCATGGAGACACATTTTTCTACCCTTGAATGTGTCAAAAACTAACACGTAGTCGACCAGTTAGCGCAAGCACGCAACCTCTCATTAAAAAAAATAAGAATCCTCAACAATTCTTTTTTTAAAATGTGATGCAGATGGAAACCAATTTGCTTTACCCTCAAGTGCATCCTAAATCATGGTGTGTGCAGCAGCGTTAACCTATTAACGAGCGAACCCTGCGTTATTATTACCCAAAAAAATGCAACTTAAGAAAATCAAATGTAAAAAAATTGCCAATTGACACTGATTCAGGAATGGAGCTATCATCCATAAAAGTAAAACAGAAAACCCTCGCAAACAGTTTTGGATCGAAATAAAAAAGTATGTATGACATTCCAAAATTTCTCATTTCCGAAATTCTTCATCTCACTTCCGATTTCTCATTTCTGAAAATCCTTCACAAGAGATTTCCACTTCTCGTTGCTAAACGTTGAAAAAACCCAAATTTTGCTTGTGTAGTACTGAAATACAATAGTGAGGTTCTTTGATTTTCTTTTCCTTTTTTTACACCAGGTTCGCAGGCAACGAGAAAATCACAGAGAGATGGTTAAGGACTCGTTTGAAAGCTACTATTTTCATCCACCCAGTTTTGTAAAAGTCATTTTGGCATCACTAAATACAATATTATTTCGAGGCATCCTTTAAAAAATGTTTTTAATTAATTTCTGTCTATTTAGATTGCCGAGGTTTTGTTATTGGTTAATATAATGAATATTTCTCAAGTTTTTTGCGTCTCCGGCTTAAGAATTAAAATATCTGATTCCATTTTTATTTTTAATTTGTGTCTTTTGATTTGCTTCAACATACCTCTCAACATTCCCTGAAAGTTTCAAACAAATGTCATTAGCTCTTCTTGAAACTTTGCAGATAGGCTCATCTGACAACCGTGATGGACATATAATCTTTTGATTGGGCTTAATATCCCCTCAAAACTCCCTGGAAATTTCAATTTAATACCCTAATCTTTTCCTGAGATACTGCATACGCCATTTTAACAAGCTAGTGTACGTAGTATCTTTTGATTTAGTTCAACATCCCCTGAAAGTTTCAACTACATATCATTAGCCAATCGATCCTCGGATATTGCACAAACACACTTTTGACAACCGAGATGCATATAGCTGTATTTTGATTAAGTTTAACATCTCCCTCAATTCTGAAATTTTCAAACTAACACCCTTAGCCTACCTATCCTAAGATATTGTAAGCATTCCATATTGACAACCATAATGATGTCTTTTGATTTAGCTCAATATCCCATTTCCTGAATTTCTCCTCTTTCTATTCTTAGCCGTTCCTGAGATATTGTAGCTACACCCATTAATACGCCTTTTAATAAGTTGGATGCAACTTACGTCTTTTGATTCAGTGCAACATTCCCATCAATATTTATTAAAATTTACAATTTAATAACCATAACCTTTCGTAAGGGGTTTCAGATAGGCCCTTTGACAACCCGGATGCACTCTGCCATTTTGACAAGAAGGAGTCAGTTAAATTATTTTCTATTTAGCTCAATAGTTTTAATTGTAACAGTAGAAGGTGTAGTAGTATTTACAGTCTAAGTCAAAATCGCAGTAGCAATAGAAGTACGAATAGTAGTAGTCGTAGTAGCCAGCAGTAGCAGTTGCAGACATGAATTGTTTCATTCGCAGTCACAAGTTGTCGCACTTGCAATCCCGAGTAGTTGCAATCGCAGTTGCAGGTGATCTCAGTCAAGAGTAGTCGCAGTAGCAGTCAAGTTGTATTCGCGCTCGCAAGTAGTGGCAGTCGCAGTCACAAGCTATCACAACCAAAAATAGTCTTAGCCGCAAGTAGATGTAGGCTTAAGTAGTCGCATTTGTAAGTAATCATAGTGGCAAGTTGTTACAGTTGCCAAAAGATCCAGCTGCAAGCAGTTATAGTCGCAAATAGTCCAAGTCGCCATGTCAAATAGCTTTAGTCACAGTCGCAAGTAGTCACAGTCGCTAGTATTCGCAGTCACAAGTAGTTACAGTCACAAATAGTCAAATTCACAAGTAGTTGCACTGAGGTAATACCTATAGCCACTCCTAAGGTATTACACATATATCCTTTTGATAACCTGAATTCACATAGTGTCTTTTGATTTAGTTTAACATGGCCTTCAGCATTCCCTGAAGCTTCACCTTAATACTCTTAGCCTTTTTAACACACTCAGGGTCCAACGTCCCTTCTTATTCACAATTATAAAGCCTGTATGTAAACAATGGCACAATTCATAATTTACAACCCTTTCCCCGGGGACTCTGAGGGGGGATAACATCTCCATAGGCAATATTTGACCATATCGAACAAAGGGCCTATTTCATAATTTTGATCAGGGTTTAGAGGATCTAAAAAGAACAAGGGAGCCCTTTGCCCTCCAAGAACTATTTAACATGCCCTAAAAGTTTCAACTTAATGCCCTCAGCCTTTTCTGAGATATTGCTGATGCGTCTTTTCGACAATCAGTATGCACATTGTGTCCTATGGTTCTGTTCAACATTCCCTGAGATTAGCCACAAGCAGATGTAATCGTAGCTGCAAGCACTCGCAGTCACAGTCATAAGTTGTCGTAGTCGGAATTACTCACAGTCACAGTCAAAACCAGTCACATTTGCAGCCACTATAGTAGTAGCAGTAGAAGAAGAAGTAGTATTCGTAGCAGTAGTAGTAGTAGTAGTAGTACTAATAGTAGCCAGGAAAGCTTCAAGTTAATACCCTCTGCTGTTTTTAAGATATTGCAGATCCCTCCTGTTACTAGCTTGGACACAGACAGTGTCTTTTAATTTAGTTCCACATCCCCGTTAACATTTCCTGAAGTTCCAAATTGATACCGTAAGTTTTTTCAGACACACCCACAATCAAACATTCCCTTTTTCGTAATGACAAATCTTGCTTATAAACAATGGACAAAAAACAAGGGGGTGGGGAGACCCGCGTGTTTCAATAAGTCAGCAATGCATCTTTGTAGTTTTGGTAAGCTGTACTGCTTCCAGTATTCCTGAAGTTTTGGTGGAACCGTAAATTTTTTTGTTTTTCTGTGGAAAGAATCTTGAAAATAAAATTCCTTTCTTCTCGAAACAAAAGCTCTACAAATACCCGCGAAACTCTTTGCAAATTTGTATTTTTCAACCTGCCAAAGATTATGTCTTATTCTGATCTCTTTTGCCACATGAAAAAATAAAATGAATCAACAAAGCACCTTTGTATATTTTTTACCAATAGAATCACTTCCTGCTTCCTGCAAACAAATTTGTTCGTATCAGTAACTGAAAATTTAGCTCATAATTTAATGAAGGTCAAATGCTATAATAAAAATTTACTAAATTAACAGACAGATTTTGGCTCTCAGAAAATCTTCTGCTCTTTTGCCAAAAACGTTGCCACCCACTGTGTTGAACCATTCGTTCCTGAAGGATTGGGGTTAAAAGTCAAACTTTAGTGTAAAGAGTGGGGTGCTTGGAAGCGAGGGAATATTTTCATATTAAATTTAAACTTCTAAAGCTTAACTTTGTTTTGAAAACGGTCTTTTTTTATCTTAAGAAATATATTTTTTAATACCAAATCTAATCCAATCCTAACTGTGACTCTTACTAGGTTGCTATCTGCCGCTGCAACCCGGGTGGGCCACCACAAGCTCAACTCCCCCCCCTATATCTAAACTTTTGCAGCTTTTCAATGATAGGTTTTGAAATTAATATGCAATTTTACTAAATGAGAGGGATCAAACTGCAACTCTCAACACTTGAGTTCACCTTTTCATTACAATTCTTTGACACTTAAAGGCTAATGTTGACGTAAAAAGCTATCATTTTGTAATCAGATGGGACCTTTTACTCCCACACTGTCCATATCCTTTTAAACTACCAAAGACACCAAAATTAATATATCTTTGGCTCCCTGGCTCCTCCTTGGACTTATTCATGCCTGAAGACCAGGATTTTCTACGACTTCTCTATTGCTTGTTATACAATTATTAAAAAGAATTATTGTGTAAGTTCTCTCCTTTGTTGCCGCACTGAATCTTAAAAGGAAACAGGAGGAAAATTTTCTTGTTTACAAACAAGCCTAACCAAACTGGTATTACATCCAAGTGAGTAGATTGTACATATGGAATTCCGATGCCCCTATAGCAAGAATTGGGTAGACTATGTTCCGTCCTGTGCTATTTGGGTTATTGACTTACCAAGGCCAACCAGACAGGTTTTTGGTGGGTGTAGTCTTGTTGGGGGGGTGTAGTCTTGTTTTGTGGTTATTGTCTGGTTTGGTGGGTATTGTCTGGTTTGGTGGGTATAGTCTTGTTTTGTAGGTAAAGTCTGGTTTGGTGGGTAATGTCTGGTTTGTTGGTTATAGTCTTGTGTGGTGGGTCTAGTCTTTGGTTGTTGGCATTATCTGGTTTGGTTTTTCAAAGAGAGTGAGTATTACACTTTACTTTTTTGTTTTTGGTTTTTTTAAATTGAAAACTAGAGATTGTCAAATTGCGTATTTAGGAATTGTTTTGATTGACATTTTTGCAAAAAGCGATAAGGAATTCGCAAATTGGACACTATGAACGATATTAATTAATGTTTTGAAGAATAGGAGTGTGAATGATTCTAATTAGTGATTGGATTGTGTGAAGGTGGAGAAAAAAAAGGATTAAACTGATTAGCAGTTAAGGTAACCCCGAAGGGGTTGTTAACTCAGGTAATTTGTTATAAATTTGAAACAACAATTTGAAACAACAATGACATTGTGAGTTGACCTAGCTTTACCTCTCCGATGTGGTCTGTATAATACACAAGTGATGTTTGAACAGTATTGTCAATTTAAAATAGGGTCTAACGTTTTAGTATACTAAAAAGTTGATACTAAGAGAGATGTAGATAGTATGAAAAGAATTTTAATAATGAAATTCAGAACAAACCTTATAAATCCTTGCAAATCAAGTAGTATGGTTTATGTGAGTACTAACAATCAAGGATCATAAGCACCAACGACTCTAACCAGCAGAGACATCAACTCCCCAAAGGTCCCTTATCCCCAAACTTGAAGGATGCCCCCTCCCTCTAACTTTTTGGCCCCCCTTTTTTTTTTTTTTAAACTGATATATTTTTTTCAACTTTTTTTTTACATGTCTTCGAATCAGATGAAACAAACTTAAATTACTATTCTAGTTTTTCTAAACCAGTATTGCCTATAACTTAATATATTCAAATATTTTTTGATAACTTGATTGGTGAGAACTATTTCCGTAAAATCTGAGCTAATAAGGGTTTTTGACCGTAAATTCTAGTTTCTTGTAAGAAAATTATGGAAAATACAATTCTCTGCTTCAAATGTGAAACTTAAGTCCAGTTATGGATCGAAAAATAAACTATTTCTGTAAAATCTGAGCTAATAAGGGTTTTTCACCGTGAACTCTAGTTTTTTTTGTAAAAAAATTATGGAAAATACAATTCTCTGATTCAAATGTGAAACTTAAGTCTATTTTTGGATCAAAAAATAAAACTATTTCCGTAAAATCTGAGCTAATAAGGGTTTTTGACCGTAAACTCTAGTTTCTTGTAAGAAAATTATGGAAAATACAATTATCTAGTTCAAATGTGAAACTTAAGTCCAGTTTTGGATACTTATAATGATGAGCAATGATGGTTCTAATTCAATATTTTTTTCATAAAAACAAACTATTTTTTTAAAACTTCGAAATTATTCAACTTTATTTATTTTTTTTATTTTTTTTTGTACGTATCTTAACATGACAAAATATGCTTACGGCTCTAACAGTTTTGCTCTATGATTGGTCAGAGACACGATGTGGCTTTCCCACTGGTATTCTATGTCCGGTTATCGACACTACCTAGTCTATTGCATGTATTAAATCAGTATTTTGTACGCAGTGGAACGATAAACACATAAGTCATATCTTAAAAAAAGTGAAGATGGAGCATTTTAGTAAACTGTGTTCACATAACAAGGCTATTGCAGCATTGAATGCCGACAAGGAAAAGTATTTGAACTATGAAACAAGTACAAGTGGTAGCACTATTGGAAATGTATGCATGCATTGTCATGACAGTAAGGAATTAAATTTCTTTGGATTACCGAAAAAATTCAACTCTTATGTTGGTGGTTATGCGAGATTGAGATCTCCAGAGATGATTGTACTCAAAGAGAATGCCAACATAAAAATAATCGTTGATGATAGAGGACAACTCCTTGCTACTGTTGCAGGTAACACATTACCTACTGATATATCCAATTGATAGCTTTCGGGTATTAGCATTCAACGGAAGATCAATAAAAGAAAGGCCTACTCTTCTACTAAAATCGTAAACCATATCTTGTCTACGTGCCAAAACTGTTACCTGTGTAAAAATAATGTGATAATAGAGCGTGAAGTTGCCAGAAAAATAAAAAGGGCATTGTCAGAAAATATCACTATGGAATATAAAGATAAATCGATAAAAAACAAAGCACCAGCAAACGTTACTGCCATTGATCAAACAGTCAATGAACCAAATAATATCAAAGACGAAAAGCATATTGAGCCTGTTGATGAGACACCAGTAAAAACTGTGTATGACTCAAAATGGAATAATGATTATTCTACTGATTACGAAATAAGAGAAGACAATAGCTACAATATCAAGAGAGAACATGGTGAACTACTTTATGGAACAGATTCAAAATGTCCAAAGTTAATCATTGATATTAATAATGTATCATAATATATTTTTGTATTAATATTTTACATAGCATTATTTCATTAAAAATATTACATTGTTATGTTTTCATTATTTTTAGAGTAAGCTAAGCTAGCATATCAAACGTTTAGAATCTCTATTAAAACATTGGAGATGTAAGAAAAGGAATTTGCATACAGCTATTGTCAGACACATGGGATAACATTGACAAAATCTAGGTATCAGAATGAATAAATTCATTATCAACATCCTTTATCGGATATGTTGGATAAAATTGATAAAATATAAGTGTCAGAGTGAATAATTTTTTTTTATCAACATCCTTTGTCAGATACATCAAATAAAATTGAAAAAATCTGAATTTCAGAATAAATAAATGCTTTAACAACATCCTTTATCGGATATGTCGGATAAAATTGACATAATCTAAGTATCAGAGTGACTAAATTCTATATCAACATCCTTTTCTCAGATACATAGGATAAAATTGACAAATTCTAGGTGTTTGAGTGAATAAATTTTTTTATCAACATCCTTTGGCAGATACATCGGATAAAATTGAAAAAATCTAAATTTCAGAATGAATAAATTCATTATCAACATCCTTTGTCGGATATGTCGGATAAAATTGACATAATCCAAATTTCAGAATAAATAAATGCTTTAACAACATCCTTTATCGGATATGTCGGATAAAATTGACAAAATCTAAGTGTCAGAGTGAATAAATTTTTTTTATCAACATCCTTTGGCAGATACATCGGAAAAAATTGACAAAATCTAAATTTCAGAATGAATAAATTCATTACCAACATCCTTTGTCAGATATGTCGGATAAAATTGACAAAATCTAAATTTCAGAATGAATAAATTCTAAAAAAATATCCTTTTACAGATGCATAGAATGAAATTGATTAAATATAAGTGGAAGAGTGAATAATTTTTTTTATTATCAACATACTCTGTCAGATACATCAAATAAAATTTACAAAATCTAAACTTAAATATAAATTAATGCTTTAACAACATCCTTTATCGGATATGTCGAATAAAATTGACAAAATCTAAGTGACAGAGTGAATAAAATTTTTTTATCGACATCCTTTTCTCGGATACTTATCGGATATGTCGGATAAAATTTACAAAATCTAAGTGTCAAAGTGACTAAATTCTATATCAACATCCTTTTCTCAGATACATAGGATAAAATTGACAAATTCCAAGTGTTAGAGTTAATAATTTTTTTTTATCAACATCTTTTGGCAGATACAATAGAAAAAATTGACAAAATCTAAATATCAGAATGAATAAATTTATTATCAAAAGAATCTTCCAGGCACGTCGGGTTGACTTGACAAAATATAATCATCATAGTGAATATTTTTTTAACCACATTATCCTCCAAAAGCATTGAATAAAATTGATAAAATATGTACCAGATGGAATAATTTTTTTTTTATAAAAGTATTTTTTAAGATGCATGAAATTAAATTGAAAAAATATGAATGTCAGAATAAATAAATGATTTAATAGAATCATTCACTAGATATTTCCGGTAAAATTAACAAAATCTAATTATAAGAGTGACTCAATTCTATATCAACAACCTTTTCTCGGATACATAGGATAAAACTGACAGAATCCAAGTGTTATAGGAAATAATTTTTTTATCAACATCCTTTTCTCGGATACATAGGATAAAATTGACGATAAATAAATGCTTTAACAACATCCTTTATCGGATATGTCAGATAAAATTGACAATATCTAAGTATCAGAGTGACTAAATTCTATATCAACAACCTTTTCTTGGATACATAGGATAAAATTGACAGAATCTAAGTGTTATAGGGAATAAATTTTTTTATCAACATCCTTTTCTCGGATACTTAGGATAAAATTAACGAAATCTGAATTTCAGAATGAATAAATTCATTATCAACATTCTTTGTCGGATATGTCGGATAAAATTGACAAAATCTAAATTTCAGAATGAATAAATGCTATAACAATATCAATTATCGGGTATGTCGGATAAAATTGACAAAATCTAAGTATCAGAGTGACTAAATTCTATATCAACATGCTTTTCTCGGATACATAGGATAAAATTGACAAATTCTAAGTGTTAGAGTGAATAATTTTTTTTTCAAAATCGTTTGCCAGATACATCGGATAAAACTGACAAAATCTAAGTATCAGAGTGAGTAAATTCATTATCAACATCCTTTGTCGGATATGTCGGATAAAATTGACAAAATCGAATTTTCAAAATGAATAAATGCTATAACAATATCCTTTATCGGATATGTCGGATAAAATTGACAAAACCTAAGTATCAGAGTGACTAAATTCTATATCAACATCCTTTTCTTGGATACATAGGATAAAATTGACAAATTCTAAGTGTTAGAATGAATAAATTTTTTCATCAATATCCTTTGCCAGATACATCGGATAAAATTGACAAAATATAAGTATCAGAGTGAATAAATTCATTATCAACATCCTTTGTCGGATATGTAGGATAAAATTGACAAAATCTAAGCGTCAGCGTGAATAATTTTTTTTATCAACACCCTTTGCCAAATGCATCGAATAAAATTGATAGAGTCTAAGTGTCAGAGTAAATAAATTTGTTTTTATCAACATCCTTTGTCAGATACATCGAATAAAAATCGACAAAATTTAAATATCAGAATGAATAAATGCTTTAACAACATCCTTCTTTGGATTTGTCGGATAAAATTGACAAAATCTAACTATCAGAGTGACTAAATTCTATATCAACATCGTTTTCTCGGATACATAGGATAAAATTGACAGAATCTAAGTGTCAGAGTGAATAAATTTTTTTTTTATAAACATCCTTTTCTCGGATCCACAGGATAAAATTGACAAAATCTGAATTTCAGAATGAATAAATTCATTATCAACATCCTTTGTCGGATATGTCGGATAAAATAGACAAAATCTAAATTTCAGAATGAATAAATGCTATAACAATATCCTATTTCGGATATGTCGGATAAAATAGACAAAATCTTAAGTATCAGGGTGACTAAATTCTATATCAACATCCTTTTCTCGGATACACAGGGTAAAATTGATAAAATACAAATATCAGAGTGAATAAATTCAAGATCAACATCCTTTGTCGGATATATCGGATAAAATTGACAAAATCTAAGCATTAGAATGAATAATTTTTTTTATCAACACTCTCTTCCTGATGCATCGAAAAAAATGTACAGAGTCTAAGTGTCAGAGTGAATAAATTTTTTTTATCAACATCCGTTGTCAGATACATCGATTAAAAATTGACAAAATTTAAATATCAGAATGAATAAATGCTTTAACAACATCCTTCATCGGATTTGTCGGATAATATTGACAAAATCTAAGTATCAGAGTGAATAAATTTTATATCAACATCCTTTTCTCGGATACATAGGATAAAATTGACAGAATCTAGGTGTCAGAGTGAATAAATTTTTTTTATATCAACATTCTTTTATCGGATACATAGGATAAAATTGACAAAATCTGAATTTCAGAATGAATAAATTCATTATCAACATCCTTTGTCGGATTTGTCTGATAAAATAGATAAAATCTAAATTTCAGAATGAATAAATGATATAAAAATATCCTTTTTTTGATATGTTAGATAAAATAGACAAAATCTAAGTATCAGAAGGACTAAATGCTATGTCAACATCCTTTTCAGACATAAGTAGAATAACATTGACAAATTCTTGGTGTTAGAGCGAATAAATTTTTTTATCAACATCCTTTGTAAGATAAATAGGGTGAAATTGACAAGATTTACGTATCAGAATGAATAAATTCATTATCGACGTCATTTGTCGAATAGGTCGGATATAATTGACAAAATGTATGTCTCAAAGGGAATAAATTTTTTTTTATCAACATCCTTTGCCAGATACATCGAAAAAAATTGACAGAATCTAAGTGTCAGAGTGAATAAACTTTTTTTTATCAACATACTTTGTCAGAAGCATCGAATAAAAATTGACAAAATTTAAATATCAGAATGAATAAATGCTGTAACAACATCCTTCATCGGATTCGTTGGTTATAATTGACAAAATCTAAGTATCAGTGAGATTAAATTCTACATCAACATCCTTTTCTCGGATAAATAGATTAAAATTAACAAAATCTAAGTTTTAGAGTGAATATTTTTTTTTATCAACATCCGTTGCCAGTTAGATCGGATAAAATTGACAAAATTTAAGTGTCAGAACGAATAAATTCATTATCCAAGAAAATGATATTGATATGGAATTTAATCACTCTGATACTTAGATTTTATCAATTTTATCCGACATATCCGATAAAGGATGTTGATAATGAATTTATTCATTCTGACAATTAGAATCTGTCAATTTCTTCCGACTTCACTGGCAAAGGACGTTGATAAAAAAAATATTCACTCTTAAACTTAGATTTTGTTAATTTTAATCTATGTATCCGAGAAAAGGATGTTGATGTAGAATTTAATCTTTCTGATGCTTAGATTTTGTCAATTTTAACCAACGAATCCGGTGAAGGATGTTGTTAAGGCATTTAATCATTCTGATATTTTAATTTTGTCGATTTTTATTCGATGCATCTGACAAAGAATGTTGATAAAAAAAATTTATTCACTCTGACACTTAGATTCTGTCAATTTTTTTCAATATATCTGGCAAAGGATTTTGATAAAAAAAATTATTCACTCTGATGCTTAGATTTTGTAAATTATATCCAACATATCCGACAAATGATGTTGATAATGAATTTATTCACTCTGATACTTAGATCTTGTCAATTTTATCCAATGTATCTGGCAAAGGATGTTGGTAAAAAAAATTTATTCACTCTAACACTTAGAATTTGTCAATTTTATCCTATGTATCCGAGAAAAGGATGTTGATATAGCATTTATTCATTCTGAAATTTAAGATTTTGTGTATTTTATCTGATATATCCGAAAAAGAATGTTGTTAAAGATTTTATTTAATCTGAAATTTAGATTTTGTCTGTTTTATCCGAGAAATCCTACAAAGGATGCTGATAATAAATTTATTCATTCTGAACTTCGATTTTGTCAATTTTATCCTGTGTATCCGAGAAAAGGATGTTGATAAAAAAAAATTTATTCACTCTGACACTTAGATTCTGTCAATTTATCCTCTGTATCCGAGAAAAGGATGTTGATACAGAATTGATTCACTCTGATAGTTAGATTTTGTCAATTTTATCCGACAAATCCGATTAAGGATGTTGTTAAAGCATTTCTTCATTCTTATATTTAAATTTTGTGGATTTTTAATTGATGTATCTGACAACTAATGTTGATAAAAAAAATTTATTCACTCTGACACTTAGATTCTGTCAATTTTATTCGTTTCATTTGGCAGAGGATGATGATAAAAAAAATTATTCCCGCTGATGCTTACATTTTGTCAATTTTATCCGACATATCCGACAAAGGATGTTGATCATTAATTTATTCACTCTGATACTTGTATTTTGTATATTTTATGCGATGTATCTGGCAAAAGGTGTTGATAAAAAAATTTTTTCACTCTAACACTTACAACTTTTCAATTTTGTCCTATGTATCCGAGAAAAGGATGTTAATATAGAATTTAGTCAATCTGATAATTAGATTTTGTCAAGTTTATCCAACATATCCGATAAAGGATATTGATAATGAATTTATTCATTCTGAAATTCAGATTTCGTCAGATTCAGATCTTTTATCCGACATACCCGATAATGGATATTGTTATAGCATTTATTCATTCTGAAATTTAGATTTTTTCAATTTTATCCGACATATCCGACAAAGGATGTTGATAATGAATTTATTCATTCTGAAATTCAGATTTCGTCAATTTTATCCTATGTATCCGAGAAAAGGATGTTGATAAAAAAATTTATTCCCTATAACACTTAGATTCTGTCAATTTTATCCTATGTATCCGAGAAAAGGTTGTTGATATAGAATTTAGTCACTCTGATACTTAGATTTTGTCAATTTTATTCTAAATATCTTATAAATGATGCTGTTACATCATATTCTTAATCTGAAAGTCATATTTTTTCAATATTATGTCATTCATATGACAAATGATTTAGATAAAAGAAAAATATTACCTCGTTATTATGTTGTGGAAATTTTATCAGATATATATGGCGCAAGATCTTGAAAAAAAAATATTCACTCTGATACTTAGATTTTGTCAATTTTATCTGACATATCCGACAAAGGATGTTGATCATGAATTTATTCATTCTGAAATTTATATTTTGTCAATTTTATCCGATGTATCTGCCAAAGGATGTTGATAAAAAAAATTATTCACTCTAACACTTAGAATTTGTAAATTTTATCCTATGTATCTGAGAAAAGAAATGTTGATATAGAATTTAGTTACTTTGATACTTAGATTTTGCCAATTTTATCCGACATATCCGATAAGTATCCAAGAAAAGGATGTTGATAAAAAAATTTATTCACACTGTCACTTAGATTTTGTCAATTTTATCCGACTTATCCGATAAAGGATGTTGTTAAAGCATTTATTTATATTGAAATTTAGATTTTGTCAATTTTATTTGATGTATCTGACAAAGGATGTTGATAATGAAAAAAAATATTCACTCTGGCACTTATATTTTATCAAATTTATTCGATGTATCTGGCAAAGGATATTGTTATAGCATTTATTCATTCTAAAATTTAGATTTTTTCAATTTTATCTGACATATCCGACAATGGATGTTGGTAATGAATTTATTCATTCTGAAATTTAGATTTTGTTGGTTTTATCCGATGTATCTGCCAAAGGATGTTGATAAAAAAAATTTATACACTCTGATACTTAGATTTTGTCAATTTTATCTGACATATCCGATAAAGGATGTTGTTAAAGCATTTATTTATTCTGAAATTTAGATTTTTTCAATTTTATTTGATGTATCTGACAAAGGATGTTGATAAAAAAAATTATTCACTCTGGCACTTATATTTTATCAATTTTATTCAATGTATCTGGCAAAGGAGGCTGTTAAAAAAAAATTCAATCTGATACTTAGATTTTGTCAATTTTATCCGACATATCCGACAAAGGATGTTGATAATGAATTTATTCATTCTGAAATTTAGATTTTGTCAATTTTATCCGATGTATCTGCCAAAGGATGTTGATAATCCTATATCCTATGTATCTGAGAAAAGGATGTTGATATAGAATTTAGTTACTTTGATACTTAGATTTTGTCAATTTTATCCGACATATCCGATAAGTATCCAAGAAAAGGATGTTGATAAAAAAACTTATTCACTCTGTCACTTAGATTTTGTCTATTTTATCTGACATATCCGATAAAGGATGTTGTTAAAGCATTTATTTATATTGAAATTTAGATTTTGTCAATTTTATTTGATGTATCTGACAAAGGATGTTGATAATGAAAAAAAATATTCACTCTGGCACTTATATTTTATCAAATTTATTCGATGTATCTGGCAAAGGATATTGTTATAGCATTTATTCATTCTGAAATTTAGATTTTGTCAATTTTATCTGACATATCCGACAATGGATGTTGGTAATGAATTTATTCATTCTGAAATTTAGATTTTGTCGGTTTTATCCGATGTATCTGCCAAAGGATGTTGATAAAAAAAATGTATACACTCTGACACTTAGATTTTGTCAATTTTATCTGACATATCCGATAAAGGATGATGTTAAAGCATTTATTTATTCTGAAATTTAGATTTTGTCAATTCTATCCGACATATCCGAAAAACGATGTTGATAATGAATTTATTCACTCTGAAATTTAGATTTTGTCAATTTTATCAGATGTATATGCCAAAGGATGTTGATAAAAAAAATTATTAACTCTGACACTTAGAATTTGTAAATTTTATCCTATGTATCTGAGAAAAGGATGTTGATATAGAATTTAGTCACTCTGATACTTAGATTTTGTCAATTTTATCCGACATATCCGATAAAGGATGTTGTTAAAGCATTTATTCATTCTGTAATTTAGATTTTGTCAATTTTATTTGATATATCTGACAAAGGATGTTGATAGAAAAAATTGTTCACTCTGACACTTATATTTTGTCAATTTTATCCGACATATCCGACAAAGGATGTTGATAATGAATTTATTAATTCTGAAATTTAGATTTTGTCAATTTTATTTGATGTATCTGACAAAGGATGTTGAAAAAAAAAAAATGTATTCACACTGACACTTAGAATTTGTCAATTTTATCCTATGTGTCTGAGAAAAGGATGCTGATATAGAATTTAGTCACTCTGATACTTAGATTTTGTCAATTTTATCCGACATATCCGATTAAGGATATTGTTATAGCATTTATTCATTCTGAAATTTAGATTTTGTAAATTTTATCCGACAAATCCGACAAAGGATGTTGATAATGAATTTATTCATTCTGAAATTCAGATTTTGTCAATTTTATCCTATGTATTCGAGAAAAGGATGTTGATATAGAATCTATTCACTCTGACACTTAGATTTTTTCAATTTTATCCGACATATCCGATAAAGGATGTTTTTAAAGCATTTATTCATTCTGAAATTTAGATTTTGTAAATTTTATTTGATGTATTTGACAAAGGATGTTGATAGTAAAAAAAATTATTCACTCTGGCACTTATATTTTATCAATTTTATTCGATGTATGTGGCAAAGGATGTTGTTAAAAAAAATATTCACTCTGATACTTAGATTTTGTCAATTTTATCCGACATATCCGACAAAAAGATGTTGATAATGAATTTATTCATTCTGAAATTTAGATTTTGTCAATTTTATCCGATGTATCTGCCAAAGGATGTTGATAAAAAAAATTTATTCACTCTAACACTTAGAATTTGTCAATTTTATCCTATGTATCTGAGAAAAGGATGTTGATATAGAATTTAGTCACTCTGATACTTAGATTATGTCAATTTTATCCGACATATCCGATAAAGAATTTTGTTAAAGCATTTATTTATTCTGAAATTTAGATTTTGTCAATTTAATTTGATGTATCTGACAAAGGATGTTGATAAAAAAAATTATTCACTCTGACACTTATATTTTATCAATTTTATCCGACATATCCGATAAAGGATGTTGATAATGAATTTATTCATTCTGATACCTAGATTTTGTCAATGTTATCCCATGTGTCTGACAATAGATGTATGCAAATTACTTTTCTTAAATCTCCGATGTTTTAATAGAGATTCTAAACGTTTGATATGCTAGCTTAGCTTACTCTAAAAATAATGAACACATAACAATGTAATGTATTTAATGAAATGTAATGCTATGTAGAATATTAATACAAAAATATATTATGATACATTATTAATATCAATGATTAACTTTGGACATTTTGAATCTGTTCCATAAAGTAGTTCACCATGTTCTCTCTTAATATTGTAGCTATTGTCTTCTCTTAGTTCGTAATCAGTAGAATAATCATTATTGCATTTTGAGTCATACACAATTTTTACTGGTGTCTTATCAACAGGCTCAATATGCTTTTCGTCTTTGGTATTATTTGGTTCATTGACTGTTTGATCAATGGCAGTAACGTTTGCTGGTGCTTTGTTTGTCATAGATTCATCTTTATATTCGATAGTGATATTTTCTGACCATGCCCTTTTTATTTTTCTGTCAATTTCACTGTCTATTATCACATTATTTTTACAAAGGTAACAGTTTCGGCACGTAGACAAGATATGGTTTACGATATTAGTAGAAGAGTAGGCCATTCTTTTATTGATCTTCCGTTGAATGCTAATATCCGAAAGCTGACGATTGGATATATCAGTAGGTAATTTGTTACCTGCAACAGTAACAAGGAGTTGTCCTCTATCATCAACGATTATTTTTATGTTGGCATTCTCTTTGAGTACAATCATCTCTGGAGATCTCAATCTCGCATAACCACCAACATAAGAGTTGAAGTTTTTCGGTATTCCAAAGAAATTTAATTCCTTGCTGTCATGACAATGCATGCATACATTTCCAATAGTGCTACCACTTGTACTTGTTTCATAGTTCAAATACTTCTCCTTGTCGGCATTCAATGCTACAATAACCTTGTTATATGAACACACTTTATTAAAATGCTCAATCTTCACTTTTTTTAAGATATGACTCATGTGTTTATTATCCCACTGCGTAAAAAATACTGATTTAATACATGCAATAGACTAGGTAGTGTCAATAACCGGACGTAGAATACCAGTGGGAAAGCCACTTCGTGTCTCTGACCAATCATAGAGCACAATTGTTAGAGCCGTAAGCATATTTAGTCATTTTAAGATACGTACAAAAAAAAAAAATAAAGTTGAATAATTTCGAAGTTTTAAAAAAAATAGTTTGTTTTTATTAAAAAAATATTGAATTAGAAAAATCAGTCCTCATCCTTATAAGTATCCAAAACTGGACTTAAGTTTCACATTTGAACTAGATAATTGTATTTTCCATAATTTTCATACAAGAAACTAGAGTTTACGGTCAAAAACCCTTATTAACTCCGATTTTAAGGAAATAGTTTTATTGTTCGATCCTAAATAGACTTAAGTTTAACATTTGAATCAGAGAATTGTAATTTCCATAATTTTCTCACAAAAAAAAACTAGAGTTTACGGTCAAAAACCCTTATTAGCTCAGATTTTATAGAAATAATGTATTTTTCGAACCATAACTGGACTTAAGTTTCACATTTGAAGCAGATAATTGTATTTTCCTTAATTTTCATACAAAAAACTAGAGTTTACGGTCAAAAACCCTTATTAGCTCAGATTTTACGGAAATAGTTCTCACCAATCAAGTTATCAAAAAATATTTGAATATATTAAGTTATAGGCAATACTAGTTTAGAAAGCTAGAATAGTAATTTAAGTTTGTTTCATCTGATTCGAAGACATTTTAAAAAAAGGTTGAAAAAAATATATCATGTTAAAAAAAGGGGGGCCAAAAAGATGGAGGGAGGAGGCGCCCTTCGAGTTTGGGGATATGGGACCTGTGGGTAGTTGATGTCTCTGCTGGTTAGAGTCGTGGGTGTGTATTATACTTTATGGTTCGTACTCACAAACACCATACAACATGATTTGCAAGGATTTCTAAGGTTTGTTCTGAATTTCATTATTAAAATTATTTTCTTACCATCTACGTGTCTCCTAGTATCAACTTTTTAGTATACTAAAACGTTAGACCCTATTTTAAATTGACAATACTGTTCAAACATCACTTGTGTATTATACAGACCAAATCGGAGAGGTAAAGCTAGGTCAACTCACAATGTCATTCTATCGTCGTTAGCCATTTTCATAGACTGATGCTGTTTCAAATTTATAACAAATTACTTGAGTTAACAACCCCTTCGGGGTTACCTTAACTGCTAATCAGTTTAATCCTTTTTTTGCTCCACCTTCATACAATCTAATCACTAATTATAATCATTCACACTCCTATTATTCAAAACATTAATTAATGTCGTTCATAATGTCCAATTTGCAAATTCCTTATCCCTTTTTGCAAAAATGTC
This sequence comes from Artemia sp. Qi Xiang Cuo, assembly GCF_049724085.1. Classification (NCBI taxonomy): domain Eukaryota; kingdom Metazoa; phylum Arthropoda; class Branchiopoda; order Anostraca; family Artemiidae; genus Artemia; species Artemia sp. Qi Xiang Cuo. The sequence goes on along the minus strand of NC_142808.1, from coordinate 29,519,075 downwards.
AATCAAAACAATTCCTGAATACGCAATTTGACAATCTCTAGTTTTCAATTTAAAAAAAACAAACAAAAAAAAAAAAGTAAAGTGTAATACTCACTCTCTTTGAAAAACCGAAGCAGACTTTACCCATCAAACCAGCCTATACCCACCAAACCAGACTATACCCACCAAACCAGACTATACCCGCAAAACCAAACTACATCCACCAAACCAGACTATACCCACCAAACCAGACTATATCCACAAAACCAGACTATACCCACCAAACCAGACTATACCTACCAAACCAGACTATATCCTCCAGAAACCTGTCTGGTTGGCCTTGGTAAGTCAATAACCCAAATAGCACAGGACGGAACATAGTCTACCCAATTCTTGCTATAGGGGCATCGGAATTCCGTATGTACAATCTACTCAAGTGTTTTTGTGTCAAGTACAAAATGCCCTTGGTACTTTAAACCTATTTTCATCCTTATACATGTACAATATTGTGAAAAGAGGTTAAGGATTATATCTGCATTAATTTGAATATTCGTCATATTTATCTGAATCAGTTCTCATAGAAAGTTAGACAATGCGATCTTATATAAATATCCATTCAAACTTTCTAAATCCAATATCTTATTGTTATGATTAGGGTTCAGAAACACTTCCAGCCTGCTCAGGTAAAGTGTTAGGCATGGTGGTGGCGACGTCCCAGATGATGAGAATAGAGTGTCTGTCCTTGAACAACAGAGGGAATCCGTCAGCCAACCTCAAAGTAATGAAGGTTAAACTATCATGTATCACGCCGAGTAACATGATGGCTAACGTGCTACGGGTGTTCCAACTAGTTAGTTGGATGGTAGTATTGCAACCTATCTCCGTAAAAAATTAAAGCACAAATGTTACATCGACCTCAAACTTGGACACCCCGTTTCAGCCTTCAATGGCTACCTTATAGGAAGTACTTATGACAGCAAAAACACTAATAGCTGCGAAAACACTATAACCTAATTTGGACTTTTGAATATTAAAATATTAAGGTGGCTGACAAAACTCTCAGTTATTAGATGCTACGCCCCAACCAACGATACAGACGATGCTGACAAGGAGTTGTCTTCGAAACTCTTCAGTTGCTGACAACGGATGTTTAATCAAATGGCCTCATTGAGTTTTCGGTGAATTCAATGCGAAGGTAGGAACAGAAAAAACTATCTTCCGCAACTTCTAGAAAGTCATTGTAGTGGGTAAATGAGAGTTCTTCTGGTAAATTATGCCCTTAGCAATGTTCTTATAGTCTCTTCTATCCAGAAACCGTCATAGATTTCTCCAGATGGCAGTACAAAGAATCAGATTGATTATTTCCTAATCTTGAGAAAAATATACTTAACCTACGTGGTCTCTGAGTGGCAGGAGCGCATATGGTACACATTTTGATGATAGCAAAAACGAAAATTATGCTGACAGTCCACAAGAAAGGCGACCCTAATGTAAAAAGAGATTAGAATGAAAAAATTCTCACAGAAGCTGAAAAAATTAGTTATAGGTGGTTGTATCGGTTAAAAAAATTAAATAGATAAGCGAATCGAGAATGTATACCTGTCGCACCGTTCTTGAGACTGAATGTCAATGAGGGTCCTCCCACATTAACAGAAATACTTGTGGCAGTGACGAGGATCTTGGATAACAGGTCAGCCGGTAAAGATTACATAACTTCTAAAAGGATCTAGACATCCTTTATGATAGGTGGATTTTACTAGTGATCAATGTGGATTTTACTGATTGCATCATTCTGGGAATCTGAAAAAGATTCTGATGATCTGATCAAAGACACAATCGTAAAGACTGTCAAGAAAGACGATACATTTGTCTGCGATAACTGGCGGGGAAGAAATCTGATGTCTTTGCCAATTAAGGCAGTGACTCTCATCATATTTAAGATACTAAAAAAAAACATTGACCCATATTAGAGGGATTCGATAAAACAGTCTCGTTCTGGTAGATATTGCTCAGACTTCAAATCCATGTTTAGAACCCTAAAAGAAAAAGCAAATGAGCGTTCCGACTGCATTTGACCGGTTCATTGGACCGGTAAGATTCCGATAAGACCGGTAAAAATACGGTCAGATTCACAGCGGTAAAATTTGACGAGATAAGATAGGAGAGAAAAACGAAGAATACTGTTTGAGCATGTATACCTATAAAATACGATTGGTAGTCAAGTGTAATGAAGACAAGACACTGACAAACAGATTTCAGTGTTTATATATTTATAATCAGAGTATTATATTCAGGCTATGGCCAGACTTATTATATTCTTAGGGATACCCAAATAGCTGCAAAGTTTTCCAGACAGTACCACGGTCCAATGAATCAAAAGCCTTTTCAATGTCAATGAACAGCATGTTGATCTTGTCGGGCCAATCATTTGCTTCTTCTATTTAGGTTTAACATGGATTTGAGGTCTGAATAATATCTACCAGAATGAGACTGGTTTCGCTAATCTCTCTAATATGGGTCAATATTTGTTTTAGTATCTTAAATGTGATGAGAGAGAATGTGATGAGAGATTGGTAAAGACATAAGATTTCTTCCCCACCAGTTATCGCAGACAAATACATCGCCTTTCTTGGCAATTTTTACGATTGTGTCTTTGATCAGATCCTCGGAGACTTTTTTGAATACCCAGAGTGATGCGGCCAGTCAAGTTTACATTGATCACTAGTAAAATCTACCTATCATTACTAATGTCTAGATCCTTTCAGAAGTTATGTAGTCCTTACCGGATGATGTCTTTGCCATCCTCGTCTCTGCCGCAAGTATTTCTGTTAATGTAGGAGGACTCTCATTGACATTCAGTCTCAAGAGTGGTGCGTTAGGTATACTTTCTCGGTTTGTTTATCTATTTAATTTTTTTCTTAACAGTTAAAACCACCTATCAATAATTTTTCAGCTTCTGTGAGAATTGTTCCATTCTCATCTCTCATGTGACAGGAACTGACAGGTAGCTTCTCTACTATTTCATTACTGAGCCTGTACACCATATTTGCGTCTCCTTTTGGTGCTGTTTTTTCAGTTAATCTTGTCTTATATTCTATAGATCTCTGTTTTTCCTTCTCACCGATTTTTTTACCTCGATTTCTTGAAAAAATAGCATACAAATAAACATGCATCCGTGACCTTTCATCTGGGAAAAATAGAAAATTTCAGATTTTTGTCTATAGGAGCTTGAAACTTCTATAACAATGTTATCTGATATTCTGCATCTTGTTACATGATTTTCATCAAGATAACAGGGGCAATTCTCCCTTTTTCAAAAATAAAGCAAATTTTTTCAGGCTCGTAGCTTTCGGTGTGAGCACTAAATTTAATTAAAACTTTATTTGGAATGAACATAAAATGCCAGTTCTTTTGACGCATCAATTGTTATGAAAATTTATATTTTTTTAGTTTGTTTACTATATTTGCCAAAATCCCCCCCCTCCCAGTCCCCGAGAAAAGGGCTGCAGTTTGTGAACTTTGCCCATTGTTTACACATAACATTGGTTATTGGGAAATATATAGGCATTTTCAGGGGGGGGGGATTTTTTTCTGGTTGTGATGGGGTCGGGGGGAGAAGGTTACGTGGGAGGATCTTTCCATGGAGGAATTTTTCTTGGGGGAAGGGAATTTTCTATGAAGGGGTACCGAATTTCCCAGCATTATTTAAAAAACAATCAGAAATTAAATAAAAAAACAAGTTTTTTCAACTGAAAGTAAGAAGCAACATTAAAACTTAAAACGAACAGAAAATATTACGTATATGAGGGGGGGTGCCTCTCCTCAATAGCTAACTCTTACACTAAAGTTTTTTTTATAACTTTTAAAAGAGGTTATTATTCTAATTAAACAGCCTTTGTGACTCAGGAGTCATTCTTAAGTAACTTGACCACAAATCAAAGTTAGGTTACTATAAGGTTATTATTAGTTAAAAGAAGGTAACATGAATATGCAAATTTTGTTTTAATTATTCATGTCCGGTGAGCAAGCTTCAAAACCACCATTAATTCAAAAACATTCAGTAATAAAATAAAAAAAAGTAAGGAGCGACATTAAAACTTAAAACGAATAGAAATTATTCCGTATATGAAAGGGACTGTCTTCTCTTGAACGCCCCGCTCTTTACGGTAAAGTTTGACTCTCCCTCACACCTCTACTTTTTAAAACAATAGAAAAAACTTTAGCGTTAAGAGCGGGGCGTTGAGGAGGGGACAGCCCCTTTCATATACGTAATAATTTGAGTTTGTTTTAAGTTTTAATGTCGCTCCGTACTTTCAGTTAAAAAACTTTTTTTTGTTTAATTCATTAAAAGCATCTACTTTCAATACTTTATTCCATATTTGTCAAAAAAAAAAATTGGAAATTGCCCTTCAGAGATTACTGGTAATTTTTTTATATTTACTAGACTTGATCTATAAGACAAGAAACAATTTTGATTTGAAAAAAGGGGGAAAACGCCTCCAGTTTAGTTCTTAAGCAGGATGGTTACGGATACTTGGTTTCTGTTTCTTTCTCTTTTTTTTGGTGTATTTTCTTTACAATAGTTGACTGAATCAAACGAGTGATATCTCCAGAAGGGCAATTGGAATTGAACTTCACGGTTCTAATGCTCTTTCTAAGCAAGAAAGAGATTGGAATCCAGCAAGTGTCAGTTTCTGCTCTTTTCAGCTGTAAAACAACGGGTTTGGGCTGAATATCACCAAAATGTTATTGAACGAAAGCTACGAGATAGCTAATCGGTTTATAACTGTTGGAAAGCTTTTTACAAAACATCCAAGGTTCAAATCCAATGCTGAAAGGTGCAAATTTGTCTCTAACCATATAGTCCATACAAAATGAACGGTTATTAACGAATATGTACCTGTAAATTGAAACAATATTGACAATACTCCAAAGATATGAGGAGCTGATGGATTTTTTTTTATCGCTGGGACCTCCAAAAAGTACAAATTATATCCCAAGTACTCGTATTTGTGAGAGGTCCTTAAGGTCAATATGGGGCTGGCCACCGCATCCCTAAACCTAGCACGATTGGCGCTAAGGTCTGAACATTTTATGAATTTTGATCATATTGTTAATAACGCGTAAACTAAAATTTAGAGTAAATTGCAATGACTTAGGGTAGGGCATCCAGCTCATTTATAGCATACTTTATGTTGATTCCAAAGCTTTAATGTCACTCTTTACTTTCGTTTGACAAAACTTTTTTTTTATCTATTTAATCAAACTAAAGGCTAATTTCTTTCTCGACCCAAAACAATTACACGATAGGCAGTATCGTCCATAGCTATTTCTATTCAATTTGCACTCCACCCATCCAGTTTTAAATATGGAATTACATTGTACGGTAATAGAACATGGCTTTTAAGTGGACGAATGTCAAGGTTGTAGATAAAGGTCACCACATATTTTATTCATAGTAATGCTTAAAATTTGTAATCTAATAGTAATGTCACCCAGAGATTTATTTGACTATAGTTTCGTAAAATTGAATTGTGCATGAGGCGATGCAAACTGGTTTTTTATTGCACATTTTAGCGGAGAAATGAGGATTTTTTGTACTATTATCACTTTAACACGAGTTCGACAACTTCTAGGGATAGTGGTTCCCGGGGCAAAATTAACCTCACCTATACCACTCCAAAAAGTTATACCTGAACCAGAAAGAAACTAATGCCTTTTTAAACAATCTCGGCCAATCCATCCATCTTCCCTTTAAACGCCTCTGAACAAGAGAAAATTGACGCAATAGTTTCCGCTGTAACCAGAAGATTTCGCATGAGAAACAGTATCGGGTGTAGGCAAAGAAACATTTTTGATAAAACTCGGTTGAAAGAGATTTTTGTCTTGACAATAAACAATTATGTGATAGGCAATTCTTCTTATAGTGCAATCTATCTAATATGCACTCCACCCATTCAGTTTTAAATATGGAGCTGTATTTTATAATTATACCACATGCCTCATAAAATGGACAAATGTCAAGGCTTATGAATAAAGGTCACTGGCTCACTGCCTATGTTGTTTATATCAGTGCTTAAGTTTGTACCCTAATAGTAAAGCCACCTCCGAAGATTTATACAATTAAACTATTTACTAAATTGAATTCTACACGTGGCAATAAAAAGGTGATTTGTTTGTATGGATTTCAGCATAGAAATGAGAATTGTTTTAATGTCTTTTCGATGCTTGAATATTTATAAGTTTTCGTTGCAACAGAAAGTACTAACATGAAAAGCATGTGGTACAACACAAAAAGCATCGGGTATATCAACCAGCTCATGGTTCACCAAACACATCGTGGTAGCAAACTCTAAGCTAAAAGTGACTCGTGGAAATAGTAATCGAAACTGTAGGAAACGGAAGTTCAATGACAGAACATACATCAAAAGAACCGGCTTTTCCTGGTGACTCAAAATATGCAAAATCTACAAATGGCTACAAACCCGAAAGAACTTGGCTCAATTTAGAAAAGGGCAGAGACAACCCCCGAATAGACAACCCCCGAATTTTTATGAGAATTAAACTATCAAATTCAACATTTAGATCATCTTAAAGCAGAGGTTTGAAACCCTTATCTCCAAAAATGCGAAATTTAGTTTTTTTTTCAAATAGGTGGTCGCAGATGTTTGTTTATCATTTTTTTCTTTTTGTATTGCATCAAACCAATATTTCAGTTCATTCGTACTATTCTGAAAAGTTCTAGGTCACTTTTTCGAGAAACAAAAGGAATCAATTCATATCAAAGAAGTATTTTCTGCCATTTTGGGGGGTTTAAAAAAAAAAAAACCAGATGAACTTGGTAAAAATTATACCCTGAAACTCTATTATTTCAGAGAACCCTAGAGCGGAGGTTTCGAGCCTTAATCCAGAAAAAAGGCGGGATTTTCTCATTTTCCCCGAAAGGATGGTAACGTATATGAGTCATTATTCTTTTTTCTCTCTCCAGTTGTTCTAGAAAGTAAGGAGAGGGCTAATTTGAACGAAGATTAAACATAATTCTTTGAAAATCAAAAGGGGTCATACTACAAGTTGGCATTAACCCCAATTTTGCGGCGCAATACTACGCAAAAGTGTTTTGTCTTGAAGAAGACCAAAATAATTGCTGTGCTAAAATAAACTTGCTACTCAAAAAAGATGCTAGAACTTTCTGTATGATCCTGCCATTTCTTTGCTACCTTGAACTTTTGACTGGATAAGATCACCCCTGAAGAAATTCCGCAATAGAATTCTATGATACACTATATTTGATAGTATTATTTTCATTAAAATCATTTGCCTTTTTGGAAGTGTGTTTTTTTTTCTTCCAAAAATAGAACAATTTTTTTCAGGCTTTTGACTTTTATGAATAATTTGCTTCTAATAATTTTTTTATTATCAGAATCAAGCAGTTTGTGGTAATGAATTGTATGTAAGGAACGACCAGGATCAAAAGTAACCAAAACTCTAAAAAACGGAATTTGATACTAATAGATACATCAAAAGAATTGCATTTTTATGCTGATTTCAAATATATACGTTTAATCAAGTTTAGTCTTACCCATCAAAAGTTACGAGTCTAAAAAAATTGCCTTATTTTCGAAAAGGGGGAAAACACCCCCTAAAAGTGATAGAATCTTAATGAAAATCACACAATCAGATTCAGTTTATCAGTAGGCCCTACAGTAGAGGCTTCCTATCTAGGAGTAGAGGTAACTCCTATCTAAAAAATTTGACATTTTGTATTTTTTGCCCGAAGAAAGATCACAGATGCGAGTTTTGTTTTTCGTTGTTGTTTTTTTCCAGAGGTGATCGTGTCGATCCAGTAGTCCTAGAATATCGCAAGAGGGCTCATTAAAATGGAAATTAAAAGTTCTAGTGCCCTTTTTAAGTGGCCAAAAAATTGGAGGGTAACTAGTACCCCTCCCACGCTCATTTTTTCCCAAAGTCACCCGATCAAAATTTTGAGATAGCTATTTTGTTCAGCTAGTCCAAAATCTAATAACTATATTTTTGAGGGTGACTTAATCCCCCAGAGTCCCTGGATGAAGGGATGCAAGTTATGAACTTGGCCCATTATTTAAAATAGTATTGGTTATTGCGAAGTATAGCCTATAGCCTACACACATTTTCAGGAGGGATTTGTTCCGGCGAGGGATCGGGGGGAGGGGGTTATGTGTGAGGATCTTTACATGAATGATATTTTCATGGGGGAAGGGAGATTTATATGAAGGGGGCACCGGATTTCCCAGCATTATTTAAAAAAATGACCAGAAATTAAATTTAAAAAAACAAGTTTTTTCAACTGAAAGTAAGGAGCAACATTAAAACTTAAAACGGAAAGAAATTATTACGTATATGAGGGGGTTCACCCCCTCAAGGTCAATACCTCGCTGTTTACGCTATAGTTTTTTTTTAGTACATTCAAAAGAGCTATCTATTCTGATTAAACGGCCTTTGGAATTCAGGGGTCGGTCTTAAAGAATTGGAACAAAATTCGAGCTTAAGCGTAAAGAGCGAGATGTTAACTACGGGGTGAACCCCATCAACCCCTCATAACAAATCTGAATTGTTATATGACTTTATTTCCATTCATTCTAGCTTTCAATATCGTTTTTGCAATCGAAGTTTTTTTTTCTTAAAAAGCTTAGTTAAATTAATCGTTAAGCAAAGACATAGCTTGAACTATACCCACTACCACGGTTTATCCAGTGGAATGAACCACCAGAAGTTTGAAATTCGTTTGGTCTCAACCATCCCCAGGTTTTGATGAAATGAAGGGCCAAGTTTGTCACGACTAAAGTTTTCCGGATTTTGACCTCAATTGATTTTCAAAAACAAAAGAAATGCTTTAGTTAGACATGTAACGAAGTAGACGGGTCTGGCAGTAGGTGTTCTAGAACCCTGTGGAACCCAGATAACCTTACGGTTGTACTGCTCAGTTTAGCTTTGGTCCCACACATAGGTACTCCGTACTCCTATTGTACTTCTAGATATAATGCACTGTACATAAATATAATTCAGTAGGATCATTCTCTATTACCACCATTATACAAAGCCGGACCGTATTGCAAGTGCTCCGGAGAACATTTAAACAAGTATAAAGATAGAGCGACATTCGATTTTTTCATGGATAGACAAGTCAGATTTATCTTGAACGTGGAACTTGGGTTCGCCTTTTTAACACTAAATTTTACAGAATCTAATTTTAAATTAATTTATTCCAGTACATACACAGAAATCGATAATTAGTAGCCTAGTGCAATGTTATTATTAAATGGTTTTAGAAATTACAAGTAGGTTTTGAAGTCTCGAGTTGTTTTCAAAAATATTTTGAGAAAGTTTCTGCGAAAATACGTGTTCCAGGGTAGTATACACTGGGCCGCTGATGGCAGATTAAATGGGAGGAGCTGTTTGTACGTGCCGAGAATGTACTAGCAAAAAATCACTGAGCTGTGATCTGACTGTATATTATTTATATACATTGACATAGGGCCTGAGGTTTTCTATATTTTAAACTCATTAGATTATTTTCGCTTGTTTTTCCTGCCAGTCTCCATAAAAAGGGATCCGGGGCTCAAGAGCTGTTTTTCTTCTTCAAATGATATTCCATAAATTGTCTTTTCATTAAATAAGAAATCATTACAGATAACCAGGGACGGCCCGAGACTCATTTAATTGGGGGGACGATCTCCGTAAATTTTACCGAATCGCTACCTGATTTATGCCAAATTTTCTGCAGAAATCAAGAACTTTGCTAAATTTCGGCCAATTTTTTAAATTTTTGCCTTCGGTGAAAATTTTAACGAATGCCAAAAAAGTTGGGGGGGCGCCCCATCTCCCCTCGGGACGCCCCTACAGGTAACAGCAGAAGGACAACAGTAAAGATCGACCAGAAAAAAACAGCCTTGTGTTTCATATCCTTGGAATATACCACGTTTCATCTGCCAAAAATAATGAAGAAATGGTTTCTCCGCCAAAGGTTTGCCTGATGGCTTGAATATTTAAAACACCATTATAAGTTGCGCATAATCTGCCAATAGGTCAATGACGCACCTGTCGTAACATTTATATTAAGTTGTCTACATCTGTCACTCAGCAAAACCAGCTAATTTCTCTTTTATTCACACTAGAATTTTTGTTCTTGATTACAATTTCGGAATTCCTTGAACTACCTAGAGTGCGAAAGTAGTCAATTCCACGTATGAAAATTGACAAATAATTATCGACAAGAATCTTTGATAGATGTTCATTTCTCGTAGTTTTTCGATACTAAGAATATTCAACCATAATTCTTGGCATGTAAACCATTGGTATCCATCCATATGAGTGTCCATTTTCTCATGGTGGTATGGTCGTATGGTGGTATGGTCGGTGCAGGTAGTCACTCGGGAATTCAGACGCCAAATGCTTCCTTTGCTTAAGATTTAACAAGTAATAGATTTAACTGGCCCGGGTACTAAATATAACATTATTAATGACTGCTATTACTGGAAATGTGAAATCAAAAGCAATAAGTAAATAAAATAAGGAAAATATTCAAGCGCTGTTAAATAACTGAGTCCCGAGGCAAGTGTAATGGTCAGAATATTTATATATAGAATAACCAAACAGTTCATGTAACAACCTGTAGGTAAGGAGCTGCACGAGCTTATAGTAACCGAAACCCTAAAAAGTTCAATCTTGAGAACAGTAAGAATTGGCTTTTTATTGTGAATTAAATAAAAAAAACAAGTTTTTTCAACTGAAAATAAGGAGCAACATTAAAACATAAAACGAACAGAAATTATTACGTATATGAGGGGGTTCGCCCCGTAGTTAATATCTCGCTCTTTACGCCAAAGATTTTTTAGTACTTTCATAAGAGCTATTTATTATAATTAACGGCCTTTGTGATTAAGCGGTCATTTTTAAAGAATTGGAACAAAATTCGAACTTTAGCTTAAAGAGTAAGGCATTGACTAGGGGGCGAACCCCCTAATATACGTATTAAGAATATATGAATATAGAAGTTCGATACGTAAGTTAATTCGTAAGTTACATATATTTATTACTAACAAAAACGTTCGTAAATAAAATTCACCCCCTCAGAAATAACTATGAATGAATGAATAAAACCTAAAACGAAGTAAAAATTAAAAGGGAGACGCAAATCCAACTTGAAGAACTATCGATAAATAAATGTGCAGATTAAGAAATGGATAACCCTTTGAAGGCTAGATTGTCGTTTGCACTTTACTGAAAACGATTTGAATCCCGAACTCCATGATTTCTACTTGTCATTAATTGAAAAAACTTTTTCCTAAAAGAAGTTTTTCAAAGAAAAGTAAAGAGCTACATTAAAGCAAAGACGAGCAGAAATAAAGTCAAATAATAATTTAAACTTAAACCTAAATAAAAATCACTAGTAATGAATCAATGAAAATAGAAAATCACCATAGCAACCCAAATTACTAAAATAACCAATGGAACTATACTAGCTATTTGGTATTCAATCCTGGAAGTCTCAGCAGTTTTGGATTTTTTAATTACAGAAGAATTCTTTTAAACATATTCAATGACGCTCTGATCTTTGGAAGGCGTTACTCCTACTGCTGTTTGTGGTGATTTTTCTTTGTTTTAGGTCTGAACTAAATAAAAAAAAGTTTTTGCAACTGAAAATTTGGAGCAAAATCAGTACTTAAGACGAATAGAAATTATTCTGTAGGTACGGATGGCTTCCCCTTCCTCAACACTTGTTCTTTACGCTAAAGTCTTAAAGTTCTTTAAAATATTCTCATTCAAAACCAACGTTCCTTGTTTTTCAAATTATGCAAGTACCCTCTCCCCCCCCCATCTGTGACATTTCTTCTGGAAAACACTCCCCGAAAACTATATTCCCCATGGAAAACTCTCCCCGTGGAAAATTCCTACCCCCTCCCTGAAGAAAATGACTCAAAAATATCCGTATATTTCCCAAAAACAATAAAAATATATGTTACCAATATGGGCAAACCACTTTATAGCCCTTGCCCACAGTGACTGTGAAGCGTCATATCATCATCAAAAGAGTAGTTATTGGACCTCTCAACTATGATGAATCAAATAGCTATCTTTAAAATATTGATTGAATTTCCCTGGGGGAAAAAGGGCGCGTTCAGGGGGTTAGGTGCCGTTCACTTTTTCGGTCACTTAAAAATGGTACCAGAACTTTGATTTCCGTTCAAATGAGCTCCCTCTCGATCTTCCAGAACCATTGGTTTGATATGATCACCCCAGGAAAAAAACAAATAAACACACATCCCTGATGATTCTTCAGCCAAAAAAAAAAAAAAAATCCCAAATTTTGTAGATGGGAGTTTGAAACCTCTAAAATAGGATTTTCTAATATACTGAATCTGATGGTGTAATTTTCATAAGATAGCTTTATTTTTTCGGGGTGTTTCCCCCTTTTTCGAAAACCAGACAAATTTCTCAGTCTCGAAGTTTTTGATGGGTAACATCAAACTCAATATATTTGGATTATTAATATATTTGGAATGTATTTTATATACCGGGAATCAAAATAGATAGCCAATTCGTTATTTAAAGTTTCGCTTACTATTGGGCCGAGTCGCTCCTTACTTACAGTTCGTTTCTACGAACTCTTTGATTTGTTGTCCATTGTATTTCTGTTCATTTTTATGTTTCAAATTCGAATCTTGTATCATTTTTCCAAAAAAGTTTTGTAGTTTCCAAAAACGTTTTCCAAAAAACGTTTCGTAGGCCTTAAGAACTTAGACAATAAAATTTATAAAAAGTCTTTTCCCAACTTAAGCAAAAAAAAAGTAAAGAAGTAGACATGATTTTCTACTAAAACAACATTATGTATAAGTTTAACTTCGTATCTTTCTTAAATTTTATTAAATTTTAAAAGGCAACGCTTTAGCGTTGCCTATAGTAATGATCCATAAGGCTTCAATGTGCTCTCTTTTTTCTCAATGCCATTTCATATTAAAAGGGTCGTCGTACATATTTCGGAAGGGTCAATCGATTGGAAATTGAAAGTTCTGGCACTATTCTTAAGAGTCAAAAGTGACCACAGGGTATCCATCCCCCCTCCAACGTCCTTTTTTCTCTAAATATATCGGAACCAAATTTTAGATAGCCATTTTGTTCAAAATAGTCCAAAGGTCAAGTGAGTACACTTCCGGGGTTTAAATACACCCCCCCCCAAACAAACAAAGCCCAAGGAGCGAGGGATTTAAGCTATGCAAGTCATCCATTTTTAACGTTTAAGGTTTTTATCGTGAAAAGGTGGCATGTTTGATCGTGGGTCTCCAAAAAGTCTTAGCGTATCAAAGTGAAATATAGAGGAAATGTTGAATATGATGCCAAAGAGAATTGACACACGCGGTGTACATGCTGGTTGTCAAAAGAGTGCATCAGCAATATCTAAGGAATTGCTGATAGCATCAAGTTGAAAATTCCAGGGTATGTTGAGGTAGGTGTTGAAGAGCGATCAGATTGCAATAGTAGTGTCCTATATGCTGGTCAAGCCAGTGATTGCATAATATGCCTTACCACGGGAAGGTATCTAGTACTACAGACGGTACATGCCTTACCAGACAGGTTTCTGTGTCAACACTAATTTTTCTGGACCAATCAGAGAGAGCGGGTACGGAGGGTACTCCATATACGGTAACTTGATTAGCATAGTAATCGGATTCAATATAAAGAGTGATTTTCATTCTAGTTCATATTAGTAAGAGAATTGAATTCAGAGAAAGAACAGTTTATTTTTTGTACTCTATTATTTGACAAGATATTAGGAAAGAAAATGAGTGGTATGTTTACACTATTGGAGCTTAATGATGGAGCAGGTAACAGCAATAATACAAAGTAGAGAGTATCCAACGTGACAGTGGAATTGACACGAGGATGTAGACTAAGCCTTGAATGGGATGATATGTATGCAAGATACGTAATATAATTTAGCAGATTTAAATCGGAAGAGCAATTATGATTTGCAGCGAAACTGAATATTGTGCATACAAATAGACCTAAAGCTGCTTAAGATACACTAGTGAAATATATCGAGGAGAATAAATTGAATCAGTGATTATTATTATTGTTGGAATTATATTCAATAAAATTGTTTCTAAATCGAAGATATTGTTTCTATAGTAAGTCAGCGTATATTTTTAAAGTAGAAAAATAATCTTGGATAGTCTGAAGTCGGTTGTGAGAGTGTTAGGACTCTAAAAATTGATAGATTTGAGAAAGAGAAAATTATAGGGAATCTTGTGTTTATGAAAAACGTTTGATTCTAGATGACGATTTTCTGGAGTTATCTGTTCAAAGAAAGATATTTTCTCAGGAAATGCTTGTCGATATAATGAAAACTGATTCTCCGTCATTAGACTATTGCATGATGCTTTTACGTAGTGGTCCAAAGGCATTTACAGAATTTATTGACATATTAATCACGACAAGACAAAATGTTATTGTAGATTTGCTTTTAAACACACTAGCTTAAAAATTTAATACTATAATTTTTCACGAGAAAGCTGTTGTTCAAACATGATTTACTCCTCTCTCTCTTTCCCACTCAATTTGTTCATCATAGCTTAGTTTCATTTTGGCGGTGAGAGTGTCAACACCTGAAAAAATATTCCATACATGTCCACTATGTACAATTTACAATGTATGTATACACTGGACAGCTGGTCATCATGTGAGAATTGCACAATGATTGATGAGTATGATGAAAAGTGCAGATTATACAACCCGTGTAAATGACATAGAGGATATGCCGTACAAATTAAAGGTTGTAATTCCTGTCTTGAAGAGATGTGTGATTCTCACCCTACAGGACACCTATGCTCTAATTGCCACAATGATAAATGTAATACAAGGGAGAATACATATCCTGGTATGATTGGATAGAATCCTAAACGTGATTTTAGTTTATTGCTAAGAGATCCGTATCGTCATGGCTTTAGAAGGTTTTGGGAGGAGGAGCTAGGTCTACAATTCAACTGTTGGAATAACAAAAGAATTTGGTTTCTACGTCATCGTTGTGAAGACAATGGCTAATGTAATTATAAGCCTACTGATTTTTATTTGGATGTTACAGAATGTGATTCACCACTTGAGGACACTGTATGTGACATTGCTTCAAATAAGCAAATTGACACACGCGAATTTTACAAAATGAATGAAAAAAGTATCATTGACTATACAAAGAGCTATGATAAGATTGAAGTTACATCATACTGTTGAAAATGTGACCCTGACATAGCAGCACATTAAGATCAGTATACAGTGAATTCAGATGATCTACCCAAATTAGTTATTCTCGACAAATACCTATAAGTAGTAGAAGAAGAAATCTTAAGAGTAGGAAAGTCGTTTTTATCATGTATATACATTATTTTTATTGACAAACAATTTCACATACATTTTTAGAACATTTTATTCGTAGGACACTAAAATCAATATTAAGCCCGCTTGAAAGTATATTTTCCACTAAGAAGTCGTTCGGTTGAGGAAAGTCAACGTAAATGTTGAGAAACTGCTTGTAGTTATAGCCACGACATCTGAACATGAAAAAGAGTAGTGTATGAAAGCCACATGTCTTAGTCGTTAAATCTTGTACTCTCCTCTGATTTTGAATAATAGTTTTCCCACTGCCCTCAATAAATTTGTTAACGTGTGGAGTGTAGAATTCATATGATAGGCCAAGAGGATAAAAAAAATTCGATATTCTTCGGTGTTTGAAAGATGCATAGCCAATGAACTGTCTTCAAACTTGATGGACTGCTATTAACAATGATTAGGGTATTGGTAACGCTTGGAATTTTTTTAATGAAGTCCGATGGTATACAATAGGAATTATATTGGGACATGCATAAATCCATATGAAATACGCTGATTATTTGGTTTGTGTTCATGGTGCAAAGTCTAGTAGAACACTGCCGTCGGGTGTGATTTCCCAATAGGTTTAAAATTGACTTAGTGATATTAATGTGATACTTTCAGTCAAAGCATCGGCTAATGTGCACTCTAAACGTACATTTCCCGTTCGCACTATGTTAATATCCGGAATGCCAGACAAGTCCAAAACAATTACACCAAGGTTTTTCTTAAGAACATTGAATCGGTTATTCCATTTTCAAATAGTTGTGAATCATGATCTAGGGATTGCATGATCAACTCATACAGAGTTCTATAGGATTTTTTCTGAAATGATAGAGTATACAGTGGAATTCCATTCACTTTGCACACAAGGCTAGATAGACCAAAAAGATTAAAATCGTGGGGGGGGGTACAGTCCAGGATCGAACGGCACTGGCACTCTTCACAGAGACAAAAGCGAATTTTGATGGGATTTCTCCATTGATAAATGATGAATCGGTATAACTGTAAAAGCCAGCGGCAATGCGACGTTGACTGGTGATTGTATGGGGGACAAGAAGTTTAATATCGTTACCATTGGCTCTTAGATTTTCCACTGCCAATGCAACACAGCTCATAACCTGTTGTTTTCGAACATGAAGAATTGCTGAAGTGATAATAACATTTGCGTCAGGCACTGCACCAAGTGTTTTTATCAAAATGAAATTCGATGGAGCTAGTTGTAACTTCATGTCAATCTTGACCTTGGGGGGTAATCATTGGGATATATTGAATTTCTCATGATTTAATTTTCCCACTAGACAATACTCCTGGGTCACTGCAGTAGTTAACTCACCGTCAATAACAACACCTGATCTATATTCATATTCCAATGCCTGTCCTGTCAACTCCTTATACGCCTTAGGTGTCTTCATCATAAATTGTATGTAGCTTGCACATTTTGATAAATTATTGCTAGTGCTCACCAATGTTCCATTAATGAATACATTAATTTGTTTGAAAAAGTTATGTAGGATACAGTTTCATAGGACATCCTATCGGTAGCACTGGGAGTTTCATTGTCTGACTTTTTCTTCACCGCGACATTTAAATCAATAAATATTGAGGATAAATCGATGAAATAGTCTTCATTGGAAAATATCTGAAAGTGTATATGTTCCGACAGGGGTTGTTGAGGATGAAATTGTTCATAGTAGCCATACTTGACAGTGACATCAATTTTTTCAGCATTGAATAGATTCAATGAGGAGCTAATTGATGGATGCGATTCTTTGTGAGGGAGATAGGTCATCTTAAGAGAAGAAATCCTTCTTTGATCTAACAATCTTTTTTTCTTCTTCTTATTTGTCTTCTTCCTTTTATTCCTCAAAGTCTTTGTCGACTTCTTTTGCTTCCCACCTGGGTAGAGACTGATGAGTGAATGATGACCATGCACCCTTTTTAACCCCTTTCCATTTTGCTGAGATTTTAATTGCTCACCAACTTCTCTTGCTGAAGATCTAATATTTTCTTTAACACTCTCGTTGAAATTTTTACCTGATCCCCAGTACTGTAGTGTTGAGGCAACAAAATTTGATGCAGCAGGTTCAAGATATTTTTTGGCAAGGGGTAGTGCAGAACGAAATAGCCTAGCAAACCAACTACCAAGACCATAGCCAGACATTGCAGTACGTCCCTTGTAATAGTCCAATCCATGACCTATTTGACGAGGACTCAGAGCATCAACATAGCAGCCAATATCAAGACAGACAAATGGAATTCTTCTATTGTTCATCTTAGGCAGTAACGATGGGTCAAAAATGACATGTAATCTCAGCTAAACCTTTTAATACTGCTAGAGGATGACCTAATTCAGTTCTTAGTGTTAAGTGAAAGAGTTCCCAATATGAAGTTTTTACGGGGACATAGTGAATATGCTTTATATTGTAATGATGAAAATGATCTTGATTGGTTTTTTGTTCAAGAACTCGTAGGAGAAGGACATTGCTATTGCCAACTCTGGATGTTTAAAAAAATGAGGCATAGGGAAGTATACAAGTGTCCGAGGAGAAGGCTGGTGGATACTGAGCAAAAACAACATTGGTGTTTCTGGCACTTCTACCATTGATTATACTGAGTTTAAAGCCAAGAACATCTTTTAGATTATCATTGAGAATAACCTTTTCATTGGCAATGGGTGAGCTAATGTATATCCTCCCCTCTTCCTTTGAATAGTTGAAATCAAAGGCTCCTTTGTTACGAGCTGAAACTCTTTTATTGATAGAACGACATAAATCATTCATACAAGTGAGTTCCTCGTTTGGTAATTCAACATATGGATAATCCAACCAATTAATCTTTTTAATTTTATGTTGTTTGCTAAAGGCTGGTGGCCAATCAGTGGGTCTAATTTTTGTATCATATTTGCGACCTTTTCTCAGGATATCATAGGTATTTTTGAGAATGCAGTCGACAAGAGCCACTTTATACGCACCATCGAAATTGATGGTGGGGGAGAGTTTCGGCCAAAAATCACTTGTTTTATTCAAGTCATTGTAGAGAGGGTCGGAGATGTTGGATATAAATGTTACATAAAAATCATTGGGCATTCAACACCGATCCAAGAATCAAAATCAAAGTTGAATCCTAGCCACCGAATAAGTAACTGTTTCTGACACCTGCGAGTACGGCTCTTTAATATCTTTTCCATTTGATAAATTTCACGATTATTTTTAACTTTTTGTAGTTCATAGTCATAAAAGCCGCCAAGAATATCTTTATCTTTGGTGTCTCGTAGACGATAAGTTATGGGTTCGGGGTCTCGGATTTTTGCCACTTTAAAAAGTTCAATGGACCACAAGTAATTTCCCTTTTCAAAAACATTAGTTGTTCTATTAATTCGAACAGTATCACCAACATTTAACTTTTTCTTCACAATCATTTCATTGGAATATTGTTTAAGAAAAGTATCAAATGTATTATGATCAGCATGATGAACTTCCGTTGGGGTTGAGTTGGACAATGGTCGATGGGGTCGTTGATTATAAATCAACATGATTTTATCTAAATCATGAATAAAAGCAGGTGTATTTTTCAATGTACAATACCTTGAAATTAAAAGGCGAATAGTTCTTATCAATCATTCGGCCAATACAGCCTTTATAGGACTATAACTATGATAAAGCATTGTATTATATTTCATTATTCCTTTTTTGACATGTGGATTAACAATTTTCCTACCCCGATCCGTTTGAATTTTTTTATATGAATCTTGTTCGAGATTAATCTCTATAACCTGAGCAACTTCAACATCTCTCTTTGTCCGCAATGGAATGGCATACGCAAAGCGACTAAAAACACTGATTGCAAGTAGAATGTACTTGTACAGTGTATTGTGACGTCTTTGAATCTCATATGGAGTTAAGAGATCTGCTTGCATTATTTGCAGTGGGGAAAAGGCTTTAATCTTTCGATCATTATTAGCACGACGCCTTTGATTTCGATGGAGAGTGTAACTTGATTCATTTTGTAGATAGTCTTGTACACTTTTAGTGTGAACACCAGTAACTTTAGAAAGAGTGGTGGGGGAACCTGAACTTCCCACTTGACCAATATTTTCATAAACACGTTTCAGAACTTCAAACATTTTGAACGTAAACACGGAGGGTAACGTCCACTACCCTTTTGTATGCTAGTGGGTGATGAAGGTGACCTTGAATTGATATCAATACGTCTTCGGTATTTTCTAGCTATCAGCGGTTTGCTCTTAATCGTCAAATCAATGTTTCCACTAGGTGTGCTAGTATTTTTCAAGATTGATTTAAAATCGTCTTCTTCTTCTTCTTGTTTCAATGTTGATGATGATGATGGTGATGATGGACTATGTTCATTTAATTTTTTTAGAATTTGCATATTGCTAATAAGGCTTTTGGGGAAGTTTAATGTATTTAGAAAGTTGTATAGATGAGTGTCAAATGATAAAAAACGTTTACAATTTGTAACCATATCATAGATTAAATCAAGTTGATTATTACTCTTCCCTTGAATTATAACTCGTTTCTCATTGCTATCAACTTGAATATGACCTTAACCATTTTCCTTGAGATAAGTTATGAGTCGTTTACTTTGTTGACGATATGAGTGCGGCCTTAGATTTCCGATGCTAGACACTATTGAATCCAATTCCTCCTTCTTTAATTGTGTCGCAGCAGCGGCAGCAGCAGTAGAATCTTGATGAGATGGTTCTTTTTTGTGATCAGTGACACCCACACTGACTGGTCTCGCACGATAGGGCTTATGTTTGTCCACTCGGCGAAGAGCATCTTGAAGTAAAGTAGTTGTTTATCATTGTCAATATTCTCATTGTCAATGAATTTACTCAGATTATCTTCAAAGTGTTCTACTGGTGAAAGAGCGAGCTCTATTGGGGTCAATTTATAGGGTTTAACAATCTAGAGACAACTGTTTAGAAGTCTTGCAATTATTGGCAGTAATAGTGCAAAAAAGCTTCCGCCCGCCTGAAGAAGACGTTTCCTTTTTAAATTTTTTCCTTTTTTTTTACAAGCCAATGCACGTAAAATGGAACGATACTGCTTTGCCTGATGCTTAACTACTTTTGGCAGTTGAATATTGCCCTCGGTTAAATTTAAACAAAGTTCAGATATTAGATTAATGAAATCGGTGTCAATACCATGTTTGAGTGTGGCTTTCCTAAGTGGGGGTTTTGAAGTGCTTAAAACGGAACAATAATTTCTATTTTAATATAGTTTTTTTCAGAGTCATGATGGCAACTAACCGCCTTTTTTACTGTTCACTGGAAGATATACTGTAATTTCATTGTGAAAAATATCTGTGACTACACGGAAATCCTCGAATGTATTTTGATTAAGATCCAATAGAATGTAGCCGTAGGGTGTATTAGTTGCCTGAATGTACGCTGAAAGCAGAAATTTGGGGGCGCGGGATAAATTTGTTTATTGAGAGTTATTATATAGAGATTATTTATTAGCAAGCTAGAATCACGAGCAACTCTGTAAATGATATAGTAGGTACAGTTCAAAGCGAGTGATTGTATTGAAATAGAGAAGTATAGAAAGAGATTGTATAGAAATAGAGTAAAGGAAATCTGTTCATGATTTGAGCGAACAGTAAACAATTGTAGCATTTCCTGGGGCCATTGTTCAATGGATTCAGCTAAATCATCAATAATCAGCTAAGAGTTTGGTTCAATAATGTCGAAAACGTCAAGTCCCTGTATGAATTGTATCTACACGCCTGATATAGCAATAGCTTTTATTTTATCGTATGACTCCTGCCAAATACTGAAGCAATAGCAGATTTTTTTCGGCTTTTCCATAAACATTTTCCCACAATTTTTAACTATTTTAGTCAAGAGTGTCATTTTGCCTGACATTGATGGACCACAGAGAAACAATCTGAATGGTGTTTTAAATTGATACACATTGCTGTTCCCTTCAACAGCTTACCTACAAATAAATGTAAACTATAGATGTCTAATGACTAAATAATTTCCCTATTGCTACTCCGTTCAAGAATAATAAGAAGAACAACAAAACCAATAAAGAATCATATTTTCTTTTAGTTTTATCATAACAGCAGCACTTTACAATTTATAATAATGCAATTAGAAAAGGCACTTTAAAAAAAAATTACATTATCACGATCTTTTATTATTTATATATTTATATCAAAAACATAAACAACATTTATTTGAAATAGGTACTATGAAAAAAATAACTTTTTATTAAACAAAAAATACACTTAAAATAATATCAGACTTTTTTTTATTTATTTATAACAAAAAATACAACATTTATTTGAAACAGGCACTAGAAAAAACACTTTTTTGTATTAAACAATAAATATACTTAAAATAATATATTTTTTTATTTTATTTACAAAAAAAACATTTAAACAAAATCACTTTTAATTTGAAATGGGGTCCCCCCCCACCCCGGGGGGCCGCTGCGGTGGCTGGGCCCACTGCGGTGGGCCGGGGTCCGGGGCTGGGAACATTAAATTATGAAGAAATAACTGCCTTGCACATTGAAAATTTATTAATTTTCATTAAAAAAATTGTCAACACCACCTACCCACCAGCCTCCTTGTATTATGAAAGAAATTAAGTTAATTTATTCAGACCGAGTTGTTTTCTATACTCTATACATTTAAATCGATCCGAAATTAGATAGTGGCCGTGTGGTAGTACCTTCACACCATCCTCAAGTACATAAACTTTGTCTGATATGGCCGACATGGTGTTTTTCTCAACTCTAACTTTGTAGTTTTTGAATTGTAAAGAGCGACTCGCCATGACCTTTGCTCTTGGGACTAAACTACTTTCCACAAAGTTTTTATAGAAACTCATATTGAAATTATTGTTTACAAAGTGTGTAGGCACCCCCTTTCAAACTTGTTTGATATCCTTGTTGTGTATTTCCACACAGTATACCTTCGGCCCAGGAAACACAACACTGGATATCAGATCACTACCCGTTTCAGATTTTAACATTAACAATTGAATTGGAGCCTGGAGTTTAACAAGCTCTGGATAGAGGGATTCATTCCAGTTGGTGTATTCCATCTGAGAGATAATGTACTCTCCATTTTCCAAGTCATTTAACAAATTCTCAGTTTAACTTTTAACAGGAGTGAGTCAGTGTCTCCATAATACACTTGAACTTGTCCCTCAATCGACCATTGTACCTTGCATACATTATAATAAAATGACAACATGAGTTTTTTTTATATTTCCATTATTGCACTCCCACCTGTAGAACTTTTATTTAAAATAACGTTTCTGTTCTCACGATACAGGAGCAACAGATTAGAGTCTATGAGTGTGAACGATGTGAAGTTTGGATAAGCAATGATTAGAGCACAATCTTTACGATTGGTCACAATGTCACAGCGACTTTTTTTCGTCCACTTTCGCACATTTTACCGAAGGCTGAGTTCAAAATGAATTTATAGATTTCCTTTTCAATCGTCGTTTTCGCTTGTGAACGTTTACTGACCAAGGTGTCAATAAACGTTTTCATAAAAGGCTTTTGATCAAATTGGAGGGCTCTATGTATCTTTGTTACTTTGAAACCATTGGACACCATTCATCTCAATAGCACCTGATGAACAACGATATTCTGTTTCGGATTAAGGACAGCAATAAGCTTTTGCTTTGAAGGTGCCCAGTGCATACTCCCATCCTCTACTAAAGATAAATTGTAGGGACTCAGAGAGTCCCTACCAACCGGTCTATTTATGCACGGGTAAACAAAGTCTTTTACCGAGTCATGGGTTTCCATGGGTATTTCACCGTCAATTTAAAAAACCATCCTTGCGCCCCATTCTCCTCAACGCTAGCAATGTTGGGGAAATTTGAAGCAAAAGGATCGTTAAGCCGTTTGGAATTGCCACACAGCAAAGAGTAGTGAGATATCGCCGACGGAAAAAGGGAATTAATATCCAAAAAGCTGCATCTGCCTTTTCATCAGTGTGCTGTCCGGTCGGATCAGTTCTCATGATACGGTCCCCGTGAAAGACATACCCTCCCCTCATTGATCTCTCTACAAACAGGTGCTGATCAACGTTGGTGATCAGACCTATTTCGTCTTTGCTGATTATAAGAATCAAGTCAATCACCACATAAGGAGTAAAAAAATAATACCCTGAATCCAACCCAAATTCCTCATAGATTTTATCCGTGTTTTTGCACATAATGTCCAGAAGAGTCAGTACATCACTAACCAAATAAAGTTTACAATAATCCCACCCATTTTTACATCCTCCCTTTGCCCAAATTTTCTTGGAAAATTCATAGTCACCAGTGGTGCATTGACTGTCCGCAAGGGAATTGTAAAATACTTCGATAAGCGGTAATAACATCTCATCTAGCCTCGAGGTAGAGTTGTAGTAATCATATGCGTATATGCCCTTACAATTTAATAAATCATACATTTCATCATCGAGAAAGCGCTGTTTAACGAGGGGGAAATCATCAAAATTGTCGCTTTACTGTACCTGAATCAATTGACTTAAAGCCTTGGGGAAGAAACTTAAAGAGTCTAAAAAACAGATTTTATTCGGGCATGTATCACCCTTGTCAACTGTTTTCCACAGCAGCTTCTAGCAACAGCAGCTTCTTCGATGATTTGGGTATGATATTATAAGAAAAAGTAGCATCTATCTATGCGTTATCTAAAACTCCCCCCTTGGAAATGCAGGCCAACGACGGTAAAATAAACTTTAAATTGTAATTGACATTTTGTAAAAAACCGGTACGAAATATCGCTTTCGAACGTTTATGTTGCACGGCTGATGTGCAACCCATCTAAAGTTACTCTCTCCCGATGAAAATTCCTGCCATAAATGATCATGATCGATCACCTTCCTATTTCTCCCATTCCCAGTACCATCATCAAATTCACCCTTACAAACCCAACATTTTTTACGATTTTCAATGACCAATCTGTCATCTCGTGATAAAACCATAGGATAGTTTGTATAGTGTAGGCGAGAAATTGCCATATTCGCTGTTTTAATCAGAATGGTCAATTCCGTGCGCATGCAGTCTTCCCCACACAACGACTCAACTACATCCGGCACTTGCATGGTATTACTATAGTCTCTTTGCGCGTGAGCGTAGGAGACCCCTATGGCTTCATGTATTTTAAAACGATTTGGATGTGACGAATCGTACACGTCTGTGAGTTTAGCTTCGCAGCCCAAAGCGACCTTGTTGCTCGACAAGAGCGAGTTTTCGAAGCTCGTGAAACTCAAGATCGCCCTATCTCCGCTAACCGTTTCTACAGCCTGTTATCCATGACGTTTACATAATTTCATGTGATGCTTAAGCTTTAAATCAGTCCAAAATCGGGACAGGCATGTTGGACAATAGTAGCGTACCTCCTGATTTTTACCCTCACTTAAAACTCTACTAATATCTGTAATTGGATTAAAATGTCCTATTGAATCAGGCTCTGAAGGAGGCGTGCAAAAAAGCCAGACCCAATGCTTCACTGATTCAATGAACGGAGCCCTCACTGGAAATAACGCACCCTTTTTATCAGAACACTTACCCTCTTCGAATTCTGTTTCGTAATGTAACACCGTAACACCAATCTTTAAATGTTTATTAGCCCGCTCAATATATCTATCCCTTGTAGTGTTACGGGAAATTGACCATTTAAAAATTGAAATCTACTTTAGGAAACTTTTACCCATCCCATTAGCTACTAATTTGTCCAACTTTTTCTTAGAAGCATCCTTTTGCAGAGGTCTAAAGGCCACAATCAAAAATACATACTTTAAACACTCTAGCCTCGCATTGAAACAGATTCGTTGCATTCCTTTGAAACCCTCTAAATCTGACTGATATTTTAATTCTATATTCCCACTCCCCCTCTTAAAATAAAATATTTTTTAAATCTACAAATATTAACGCTTAACTTCTCTATAAATAAAACAACCGACCCGCTACCCCACTCATTATAATTGTCCAGTTTAGTTATGATGCTGTTGACCCAATCAAAAAAACGCCCTCATAATTTGCCAAATGCGGGTAAATTGCTAGCATCTCTGTATGTAAGTAACTTGAATAAAAGTCGCTCGCATTTTCATTTAAAAAATATAATTTTAGTGCTATTGATGCTTTTAAATTGTCCTTCACTCTCCACACCCACATCTGCTGTTCAAGAAGGGTTCGAATCTTGTTAATGTATTAATGAGTAATAGCCAGGGGGTGTTTTACTATACACCCTGACATTAAAGAATTAAAGGGGTCACCGAAATTGGCGGTGTAGACATTAATAGGATGCAAGGCAGAGTTAGACAATAAAAATCTGGTAGTGTAATTGTTGATGGGGGTAATTTTTCACTGTTACTACTCTGAGCAGCCCCAATAGTGGGGGGTGGCATAAAATCTTCAATAGCATAACCACCTTCACCATTCTGTTCAATTGTATTAGTAGGGGTGGGGGTGAAATCACCCAATTCGCTAAGGATACCTTCCACAGTGTTTGGGGATAGTTTATCTCGCAAGCCTGCACTGTCTTGTGACGGAATTCGATTATATATATTAGCATGCGAACCCGGTTTAGATACACTTGTGGGGATATCACCCAAATATTCATTTATAAGCCTATTTGTCCATTCCGGGTCCTCACTCATGTCTATATCACAAGTTAGATCCTCCAAGCTAGCTATATCCCAAAAACAATTATTTAAAAAGACCCTTTGCCATTCTAGATCATCATCAAGTACAACACTATCCCGATAATCCATTGGTGAAGGCTCATTGAAACTAACTGATTCTTGAGCTGATGTTGATGGAGGCAATAATTCACCGATGTCAATCTATTTGAACAGGATTTATTTTCCAACCGCAATATCCACTATTTTATAAAGTAAAAAAATAAATTATTAATCAGTTCAATGGTCATTTATGTAAAATACAAAAGAATTTTTTTTGTTCACCTCCATCCTATCTTCTTCTTCAACAATTAGCCCGTGAGTTAACACTCACACACAAACACACACAACCACAAACACACACATCCACAAAAACAACCACACCCACAAACAACCAAAAAAAATAGCAAAAAATCAACACCAAACAAAATAAACAAATCACACAAACAAAAAAACGAAAAAACAACAACAAACACAAAAAAACTAACAAAAACACACACACACACACACACACACACACACACACACACACACACACACACACACACACACACACACACACACACACACACACACACACACACACACACACACACACACACACACACACACACACACACACACACACACACACACACACACACACACACACACACACACACACACACACACACACACACACACACACACACACACACACACACACACACACACACACACACACACACACACACACACACACACACACACACACACACACACACACACACACACACACACACACACACACACACACACACACACACACACACACACACACACACACACACACACACACACACACACACACACACACACACACACACACACACACACACACACACACACACACACACACACACACACACACACACACACACACACACACACACACACACACACACACACACACACACACACACACACACACACACACACACACACACACACACACACACACACACACACACACACACACACACACACACACACACACACACACACACACACACACACACACACAAACACACACACACACACACACACACACACACACACACACACAAACTCACAAACAAACACAAACAAACACAAAAAAAAACACACACACACGCACAAGCACACAACACGCACACACACACACACACACACACACACACACACACTCACACACACACACACACAACTAGCTAATTTAAAATTAGTAAAAGTAAAAATAAGAATTGACGAATGCTTTAACATAAAATGTGAAAAGAAGTATCTAAGCCCCTTAGGTTCTCGCTAATATACCATCTCTGGTATATTTTTATTGCGAAATTGCATGTGCATTATAAACTTGAATAAAAAAATATGGGGTTATTAAGGATTTTCATTTATGTAGAATGTAAATAGGGTTTTTTGCACCCCCACCACCTCTTTCCCCCCACCCACAATTACTCCATTACCTAATATACAAAAATATCTGATAAGGGCACTTACGTAAGAAATTGCTGGTAACTCGTCAGAAGTGCCCTGTCTATCAGAAGGCGGCGCATGGGCGATTACACTTCTTCTCGCCATGTTCAATGATCTAATTAGGTCCATACCAGTGGTCCCAGGCCCGCCACCGACCTTTGCTCGCTTTTGCTCAGGAAGACTTTAACCACCAAGCTCCTTGACTAAAAAATAATTTTCAGTTTTTCAGCAGGTAAGAGACAAAAAGAGGGTTAGATAATCACTCTCTTTTCATGCAGAAAAAAAACACAATTAAAACTTATGGATATAAATTACTTCCGTCATAATTTCAAATCTGCTTAAAGTCGTAAAAAAGAAACATGATCCCCTAAGAGGAGGAAGAAAAAGTTTAAGCTAGCAGTTAATGACATGAATACGATGTAACATAAAAAAAATATAACACAATTTGTATGATAATCACTGGCGAAACAAGATAAAGGAAAAAATGTACGCTTTTTTTCAATTATGAGAGAGACACAATTTAAAACTTATGGGGTTTGCTCATATGAAAAGAAAGAATTCTGCTATCCCAAGATGGACCCCCTAACCTATCTAAATTTTAAATACATTGCATAAAAAAATAACACAATTTTGTATATTAGCTTCGTCAGGTTTTTATTCAGAACATTAATGGAGGTTTTCACCCCCTCCCCAAAACCAAAGCTCACACAGGATAAAAGAAAAAAATTGTATGTCTTTTTGAATTATGAATGTCACGATTTGAAAACTTATAGGCTTAAGCTATCTATATTTTAAATACAATGCATACAAAACAACACAATTTTGACTATTAGGTCCGTTTAATATTTTTTCAGACTATTAATATTCCTCACCCCTCTCCATAATGCCAAAGCCCACCCCAACACAATAAAGATATTGTACATATTTAAAAGGAGACGCATTGCTTGTTAATCCATTTTTAGTCTTAAATATGAAATATATTGCAAGCTAGTTAGGAATCATTTTATCCAAAATACCCTATACCTGAACAGCTGTTACAAAGCGCTTGAATTATGCATTGGTCATGTAGTCCGTTGTCAAACAGAAACCCAATATGATAAGATAGTTAAAAGTAACTGTACGAAAAAGGTCTTTTTTTTGATAATACAAGAATAAAATATCCACTTACCAAGATCCTTTTGGAATTCTCCATTTCATTACGAATAAATTTAATAATAAAGGCTATCTATTCAAGTTGTTTTTTCAAACTGATATAGAAAAGCTAATTGCATCTTAATTTATACAAAAAAAATGATTATATGGCCTCCGGCTGAGACTATTATGTTTACAAAAAGACCAATAAACCTTTGAATACGCTATACCAAGCTCTTTAGTTATGGCTATTGAACCTAGAAAATCATGTCTGACAAGTTTTGTCCCCGGCGCGGTAATTGATACATGTCCGTGGTAAGGCATATACCGTTGAAACTGCACTGTATATTAAGTACCCTCTGTATTCCTAGTCTATGATTGGCCCAGAAAATGGGTGTGACCTCAGAAACCGGTCTGGTAAGGCATGTACCGTCTGTAGTACTAGATACCTGCTAGTGGTAAGGCATATTATGCAATCACTGGCTGGACCAGCATATAGGAAACTACTTGCAATCAGACCCTTCCTTGCCCTTTTAGATGCCCCTACCTTCAACACTGATAAAATGTATGCAAAAACTATCTTGTTAAATAAACTCAAAAGGCCCAATAAATATGCCGCCAGGAAGGCCTTATTCCCCACAGCCCCTGGGCAAGGATTCTAAATTACGCAATTAGCCAGTTGTTTACATGTAGCACAGTATAAACATACAGCAGTAAGATTACCGCAGATAATTTCTGGCTCTTCATTCTCAGTGCGAACAAACAGCTCCTCCCAATTATTCTTGCATTAGCGCGTACAAACCGCTCCTCTCATTTGATATACCCTCAGCTGTCCAATTAACCTGGAACACGTATTTTGGCAGAAACTTTCTCAAAATGCCGTTGAAACCAACTTGAGACTTCGAAACCTACTTTTAATTCCTAAGAACATCTAATAATAACATTGCACTACTAATTACCGATTTTCATATATGTATTGGAATAAATTAATTTAAAATTAGTTTCTTCCAAATTTAGTGTTCCAACGTTGAAGCCAAGTTTCGCGTTCAAGAAAAATCTGACTTGTCTACCCGTGAAAAGATCTAATGTCGATTATGTTTATACGTTCTCTGGAGCACTCGCACCTCGGTCTGGGTTTCTATAATGGGTGAGACAGGGAAAGATCATACTGCCTATAATTTATATACAGTGACATGTAGGGTTTATCATTAGGAAACGAGGGAATTTTGGTTCTGGGTGTGTTAGGAGAGGCTAAGGGTATTTTAGTGAAACTTAGAGGAATGTTGAGGGATAAATTAGACTAAATCAAAACACTATATGTGCATCCAGTGTATCAAAAAGGTGTATCTGCTGTCATATCTTGCAATATCTTAATAAAGGCTTAAGGTATTAACTTGAAACATTCACAACATGCTGATGTAAATGTTGAAAAGTGGCAAGAGAGCGACAAGGCTCTCTCCTATGTCTATTTTAGCTGCTCTACTCAAAATAAATCCAATAAAAGTTTGAAATTGCCCTCATGCGTATTTTGATTTTGTTTAACATCCCCTTAGTAGAGTAGTAGATTCCATATTGCTTGCCTGTATAGGAATTCCCATGTTATTTGCTTGCCTTACGTTCCTTCCCATGCTATTTGCTTGGCTTATGTTCTTCCTGTGCTATTTGATTGGCTTATGTTCCCTCCCATGCTATTCTAAGGGTTTATGTTCCCTCCCATGCTATTCTAAGGATTTATTTTCCCTCCCATGCTATTCTAAGGGTTTATGTTCCCTCCCATGCTATTCTAAGGGTTTATGTTCCCTCCCATTCTATTCTAAGGGTTTATGTTCCCTCCCATGCTATTTTAAGGGCTTATGTTCCCCCCATGCTGTTTCACGGGTCCTCTGCACCTTTTCAAAGAGAGTCAGAACTTCCTCACACAGTTTGACGTAGAATTTTTTTTTTTTAAAGTAGGCAAGGCATAATGTGGGCAAACATGTTTTGAGATTATGGTGACAACATTGGTATGCGTCTTATCGGGAATAAGAAAACAATTGCGTATCTGATGAAATAATTTAGGTCGTATGATCAATTTAATTTTTTTTTAATGCAGTAGTTTTTTAGTAAGGACACTCGATATCCTAAATGTGTTTGATTCAAACTTTTACCTTGAGCATCGATGTTTTTAGCAAAATTTCAAAAGGATCGTTCATAAGTGCTGGTGTATCTGATGAAATAATTTAGATTGTATGATTATTTTAATTTTTAATTATTTTTTTGCAGTGGTTATTTAATAAGCACACTCGATATCCTAAAAATGTTTGATTCAATTTTTACCTTGAGCATCGAAGTTTTTAGCAGAATTTCAAAAGGATCGTTTATAAGTTCTGACCTCTTTTTGATGAACTAATTCATGTCGCTTGATATTTCTTTTATTTTTAATACAGTAGTTATTCAATAAGGACACTCGATATCCTAAAATTGTTTGATTCAAACTTTTACCTTGAGGATCGATGTTGTTAGCAGAATTTCAAAAGGATCGTTTATGAGTGCTGGCGTATCTGATGAAATAATTTAGGTCGTATGATAAATTTAATTTATTTTTTTTAATGCAGTAATGTTTTAGTAAGGACACTCGATATCCTAAAAGTGTTTTTATTCAAACTTTTACCTTGAGCATCGATGTTTTTAGCAGAATTTCAAAAGGATCGTTCATAAGTGCTGGCGTATCTGATGAAATAATTTAGATTGTATGATTAATTTAATTTTTAATTATTTTTTTTGCAGTAGTTATTTAATAAACACACTCGATATTCTAAAAATGTTTGATTCAATTTTTACCTTGAGCATCGAAGTTTTTAGTAGAATTTCAAAAGGATCGTTTATAAGTGCTGACCTGTCTTTGATGAACTAATTCATGTCACATGATAATTTTTTAATTTTTAATACAGAAGTTATTCAATAAGGACACTCGATATCCTAAAAGTGTTTGATTCCAACTTTTACCTTGAGAATCGATGTTGTTAGCAGAATTTCAAAAGGATCTTTTATGAGTGCTGGCGTATCTGATGAAATAATTTAGCTCGTATGATAAATTTAATTTATTTTTTTTAATGCAGTAGTTTTTTAGTAAGTACACACGATATCCTAAAAGTGTTTGATTCAAACTTTTACCTTGAGAGTCGATGTTGTTAGAAGAATTTCAAAAGGATCATTTATGAGTGCTGGCATATCTGATGAAATAATTTAGGTCGTTATGATCAATTTAATTTTTTTAATGCAGTAGTTTTTTAGTAAGGACACTCGATATCCTAAGAGTGTCGGATTCAAACTTTTACCTTGAGCATCGATGTTGATAACAGAATTTCAAAAGGATCATTTATGAGTGCTGGCGTATCTGTTGAAATAATTTAGGTCGTATGATAAATTTAATTTATTTTTTTTTTAATGCAGTAGTTTTTCAGTAAGGACACTCGATATCCTAAAAGTGTTTGATTCAAACTTTTACCTTGTGAATCGATGTTGTTAGCAGAATTTCAAGAGGATCGTTTATGAGTGCTGGCGTATCTGATGAAATAATTTAGGTCGTATGATAAATCTAATTTATTTTTTTTAATGCAGTAGTTTTTCAGTAAAGACACTCGATATGCTAAAAGTGTTTGATTCAAACTTTTACCTTGAGAATCGATGTTGTTAGCAGAATTTCAAATGATCGTTTATGAGTGCTGGCGTATCTGATGAAATAATTTAGGTCGTATGATAAGTTTAATTTATTTTTTTTAATGCGATAGTTTTTCAGTAAGGACACTCGATATCCTAAAAGTGTTTGATTCAAACTTTTACATTGAACATCGATGTAGTTAACAGAATTTCAAAAGGATCGTTTATGAGTGCAGGCGTATCTGATGAAATAATTTAGGTCGTATGATAAATTTAATTTTTTTTTTAATGCAGTAGTTTTTCAGGAAGGACACTTGATATCCTAAAAGTGTTTGATTCAAACTTTTACCTTAAGAATCGATGTTGTTAGCAGAATTATTGGATTTCTTTCTTTGAAATGCAAGAGTTGGAATATTTCAGTAGTGTTTTGTTATGGTTTACCTTGTCACAGTTAAATGCTATTAATTTTGCAAAGTTCATTTTGAAGTTATTTCGTTGAGATGCAGGAGTCTTATTATTTAAGTATTTTTTCTTCATGTTCTACATTGTCACAGTTGCATTCTCTAAATTTTTCAAAGTTCATTTTGAATTTCTTTCATTGAAATGCAAGAGTTGGAATATTTCAGTAGTGTTTTGTCGTGGTTTACTTTGTCACAGTTACATTCTCTTTATTTTTCAAAGTTCATTTTGTATTTCTTTCGTTGAAATGCAAGAGCTGGAATATTTCAGTAGTGTGTTGTTGAGCTTTACCTTGTCAAAGCTACATTCTCTTTATTTTTCCGATTCCAATTTTATGTTCTTTTGTTGAAAGGCAAGAGTTGGAATATTTCAGTAGTGGTTCATAATGATTTACACTGATATAGGTACATTCTTTAGATTTTTCAAAGTTCATTTTTGATTTCTCTCTTTGTAATGATATAGTTGTAATATTTCAGTTGTGTCTTATTTTCATCTACATTTACACTTTTAAATTCTCCTGTTTTGTATTTTTAATTTGGAACTGCTTCCGTGAAACGCAAGAGTTGGGATGTTTCAGTAGTGTTTTGTTTCGATTTGACTTGTAAAAGCTACATTTTCTTAATTTTTCAAAGTTAATTTTTAATATATTTAGTGAAATGCAATAGTTGGAATATTTCAGTAGTGTTTCGTCGTGGTTTACCATTTCACAGTTACATTCTCTTGATTTTTCAAAGTTTATTTTGATTTTCTTTCGTGAAATGCAAGATTTGGAATATTTCAGTAGAGTTTTGTCCTGGTTTACCTTATCACCGTTAGATTCTCTTGGTTTTTCAAAGTTCATTTTGGATTTCTTTCGTTGAAATGCAAGAGTTTTAATATTTCGGTAGTGTTTTGTAGTGGTTTACCTTGTCAAAGTTACTTTATCTTGATTTTTCAAATTTCAATTTGGGTTTCATTACTTTAAATTCAAGAGTTGGAATATTTAATTAGTGTTTGTCGTGGTTTACCTTATCACAGTTACATTATCTTGATTTTTCAAAGTTCATTTCTGGATTTCTTATGTTGAAATGCAAGATTTGGAATATTTCAGTAGTGTTTTGTCATGGTTTCATGTCACAGTTACATTCTCTTGATTTTTAAAGGTTCATTTTGGATTTCTTTCGTTGAAATGCAAGAGTTGGAATATTTCAATATGTGTTTTGTCGTGGTTTACCCTGTCACAGTTCCATTCTCTTGATTTTTCAAAGTTTATTTTGAATTTCTTTCAGTGAAATGCAAGATTTGGAATATTTCAATAGTGTTTTGTTGTGGTTTACCTTGTCACAGTTACATTCTCTTAATTTTTCAAAGTTCATTTTGAATTTCTTTCATTGAAATGCAAGAGTTGGAATATTTCAGTAGTGTTTTGTTGTGGTTTACCTTGTCACACTTGCATTCTCTTGATTTTTCAAAGTTCGTTTTGAAATTCTTT
Source organism: Artemia sp. Qi Xiang Cuo (assembly GCF_049724085.1). Lineage (NCBI taxonomy): Eukaryota > Metazoa > Arthropoda > Branchiopoda > Anostraca > Artemiidae > Artemia > Artemia sp. Qi Xiang Cuo. The sequence goes on along the minus strand of NC_142808.1, from coordinate 29,484,820 downwards.
CTTTGAAACGCAAGATTTGGAATATATTAGTAGTGTCTTGTTGTGGTTTAATATATCATAGTTACATTATCTTTATTTTTCAAAGTTCATTTTGTATTTCTGTCGTTGAAATGCAAGAGTTGGAATATTTCAGTAGTGTTTTGTCGTGGTTTACCTTGTCATAGTTACATTCTCTTTATTTTTCAAAGTTCATTTTGAATTTCTTTCGTGAAATGCAAGAGTTGGAATATTTCAGTAGTGTTTTGTCGTGGTTTACCTTGTCATCGTTACAGTTTCTTGATGTTTCAATTTTTATCTTGTATTTCTTTCGTGGAAATGTAGTAGTTTGAATGTTTCAATAGTGTTTCATCGTGGTTTACTGTATCAAAGCTACACTGTATGGATTTTTCACATTTAATTTTCGATTTATTTCGTTTTAATGTGTTTTTTTGTGCTTTACCTTGTCACAGTTACATTTTATTGATTTTTCAAAGTTCATTTTGGATTTCTTTCGTTGAAATGCAAGAGTTGGAACATTTCAGTAGTGTTTTGTTTTGCTTTACCTTGTCACAGTTACATTCTCATGATTTTTCAAAGGTTATTTTGGATTCCTTTCGTGAAATGCAAGAGTTGGAATATTTCAGGATTGTTTTGTCGTGGTTTGCCATGTCACAGTTAATTTCTCTTGATTTTTCAAAGTTCATTTTGAATTTCTTTCGTGAAATGCAAGAATTGGAATATTTCAGTAGTGTTTTGTCGTGGTTTTTCTTGTCACAGTCGGCGCGCCGAAGGGGGTCATTAAATAGTGGAATTTATGAAGAAACTGACTCTTGCATTTCAATGAAAGAAACCCAAAATGAACTTATAAAAATCAAGAGAATATAACTGTGACAAGGTAAACCACGACAAAACACTACTGAAATATTCCAACTCTTGCATTTGAAGGAAAGAAATCCAAAATGATCTTGGAAAATCAAGAGAATGTAACTGTGACAAGGTAAACCATAACAAAACACTACTTAAATATTCCAACTCATGAATTTCAATGAAAGAAATCCAAGATGAACTTTGAAAACTCAAGAGAATGTAACTGTGACAAGGTAAACCACGACGAAACACTACTAAAATATTCCAACTCTTACATTTCACGAAAGAAATTCAAAATGAACTTTGAAAAATCAAGAGAATGTAACTGTGACATGGCAAACCTAGACAAAACACTACTGAAATATTCCAACTCTTGCTTATCTACGAAAGAAATCCAAAATCAATTTATTAAAATTAAGATAATGTAAAATTGACAATGTAAAGAACGACAAAACAATAGTGAAATGTTCCATTATATGCATTTCAATGAAAGAAATTCAAAATAAATATTAAAAAATCAAGAAGACGTAAACGTGAGTATGTAAAGCACAACAAAACACAATTCAGCGAAATAAATACACAATGAACTTTGAAAAATCCAGAGATTGTAACTGTGACACAATAAACCACGACAAAACACTATTGAAATATTCCAACTGTTGCATTTCAACGAAAGAAATCCAATATAAACTTTGAAACATCAAGAGAATGTTGCTATGACAATGTAAAAAATGACTACACGCAACTGAATTATCCCAACTGTTGCATTTCACAGCAGAAATTCAAACTCAACTTTGAAAAATGAAGAGGATTTGACAAAGAAAAGGTAAACAATGATAAAATATTACTGAAATCTTCCAACTCTTGCATTTCAAAGACAGAAATCCAAAATGAACTTTGAAAAATCAAGAGAATGTAACTATGACAAGGTAAAATGCAACAAGACACTACTAATATATTCCAACTCTTGGATTTCAACGAAAGAATTTTAAAACGAAGTTTGAAAAATTCAAGAGTATGTAGGTATGACAAGGTAAAGCACAACAAACCATTATCGAAATATTCGAACTCGTACATTTCAACAAAAGAAACACGAAATAAACTTTGAAATACTAAAAGAATGTAACTTTGACAGGGTAAACCAAGACAAGACACTTGTGAAATTTTCAAACTCTTGCATTTCGAAGAAAGAAATTCAGAATTAACTTTGAAAGATCAAGAGAATTTAACTGTGACAAGGTAAAGCACAACAAAACATTACTGAAAAATTCCAACTCTTGCATTTCAACGAAATTAATCCAAAATGAACTTTGAAAAATCAAGAGAATGTAAGTGTGACAAAGTAAACCACAACAAAACACTACTGAAATAATCCAACTCTTGCATTTCAATGAAAGAAATTCAAAATTAACTTTGAAAAATCATGAGAATGTAACTGTGACAAGGTAAATCACGACAAAACACTATTGAAAAAATCCAACTCTTGCATTTCAATGAAAGAAATTCAAAATGAACTTTGAAAAATTAAGAGAATGTAACTGTGACAAGGTAAACCAAAACAAAACACTATTTAAATATTCCAACTCTTGCATTTCAACGAAAGAAATTCAAAATGAACTTTGAAAAACCAAGAGAATGTAACTGTGACATGGTAAACCACTACAAAACACTACTAAAATATTCCAATTCTTGGATTTACACAACAGAAATTCAAAATCAGCCTTAAAAAATCATGAAATTGTAACTCTGACATGGTATACCACTACGAACAACTACAGCAATATTCAAAATCTTTCTTTTCAATGAAAGAAATCCAAAATGATCTTTGAGAAATCAAGAGAGTGTAACTGTGACAAGGTAAACCACTACAAAACACTATTGAAATATTCCAACTCTTGCATTTAAAAGAAGGATATCCAAAAAATGAACTTCGAAAAATCAATAGAACGCAACTGTTATACGGTAAACCACGACAAAACACAACAGAAATAATCCAACTCTTGCATTTCACGAAAGAAATCCGACATAAACTTTGAAAAATCAAGATAATGTAACTGTGACAAGGTAAACCACGACAAAACACTACTGAAATATTCCAACTCTTTCATTTTACGAAAGTAATTCAAAACTAACTTCTAAAAATCAGGCGAAAGAAGTTATGACCATATCGAGCACGACAAAACCCTACTGAAATATTCCAGCTGTTGCTTTTCAACGAAAGAAATCAAATACTAACTTGGAAAAATCAACATAATATAACTTTGACAAGGAAAACCATGAAAAGACACTACTGAATTATTCCAACTCTTGCATTTCAACGAAAGAAATCCACAAATGAACTTTGACAAATCAAGAGAATGTAGCTGTGACACGGTAAACCACGACAAAACACTATTGAAATATTCCAACTCTTGCATTTCAACGAAAGAAATTCACAGATGAACTTTGAAAAATCAAGAGAGTGTCAGCTGTGACACGGTAAACCACGACAAAACACTACTGAAATATTCCCACTCTTGCATTTCAAGGAAAGAAATTCAAATGAACTTTAAAAAATAAATAGAATGTGACTAAGAAAATATAAACCATGATAAAATATTACTGAAATCTTCCAACTCTTGCATTTCAACGACAGAAGTTAAAACTTATCTTTGAAAAATCAAGAGAATGTAGCTATGATATGTAAAATCATGACAAGTCTCTACTAATATAGTCCAACTCTTGCATTTCAACGAAAGAATTTCAAACTAAACTTTGAAAAATCAAGAGAATGTAAGTTTGACAAGGTAAACCACGACAAAACACTACTGAAATATTCGAATTTTTACATTTAAACAAAACAAATTCAAAATGAACTTTGAAAAATTAAAGGAATCTAACTGTGACAGGGTAAACCATGACAAGACACTAGTGAAATATTCCAACTCTTGCATTTCAACGAAATAAATTCAAAATGAAGTTTGAAAAATCAAGAGAATGTAACTGTGAAATGGTAAACCACGACAAAACACTACTGAAATATTCCAACTCTTGCATTTCACGAAAGAAATTCAAAATGAACTTTGAAAAATCAAGAGAATGTAGCTTTGACAAGGTAAAGCAAGACAAAACACTACTAAAATACCCCAACTCTCTTATTTCATGAAAAAAATTCAAAATGAACTTTGAAAACTCAAGAGAATTTAACTGTAACAAGCTAAAGCACAATAAGCCACAACTTAAATATTCTAACTCTTGCTTTTCAACGAAAGAAATCCAAAATGAAGTTTGAAAAATCAAGAGAATGTAACTGTGACAAGGTAAACCACGACAAAACACTACTGAAATATTCCAACTCTTGCAATTCAACGAAAGAAATTCAAAATGAACTTTAAAAAATTAAGATAATGTAACTGTTACAAGGTAAAGCACAACAAGACACTACTGAAATATTCCAACTCTTGCATTTCAATGAAAGACATTCGAAATGAAATGGGAAAAATCAAGAGAATGTAACTGTGACAAGGTAAATCATAACAAAACACTACTGAAATATTCCAACTCTTGCATTTCACGAAAGAAATTCAAAATAAACTTTGAAAAATATAGATTCTTTAGTTGTGAGAATTTAAACCACAACCTAAAACTACTGCAATATTTGCAGTCTTAACTATCACGGACAAGAATACAAAAGGACAAATGTAATTTCGTGATACTTGAAAGTTGTACCGTACCACCCCTAAAATGCCCTACTGAAATATTCCAATTCTTGCATTTCACGAAATAAATTCAAAAGGAATTTTGAAAAATTAAGAGAATGTAACTTCGACATGGTAAGCCACGACTAAACACAACTGAAATGTTCCAACTCTTGCATTTCAACGAAAGAAATCCAAAATGAACTTTGAAAAATCAAGAGAATGTAACTGTGACAAGGTAAAGCACAACAAAACATATTTCAACGAAAGAAATCCACAATGAACTTTGAAAAATCAAGAGAATGTAACTATGACAAGGTAAACCACGACAAGACACTACTGAAATATTCCAACTCTTGCATTTCTACGAAATAAATCCCAGATGAACTTTGAAAAATCAAGAGAATGTCACTGTGACAATGTAAAATATGAAAACAAACAAATAAAATATCCAAACTGTTGAATTTCACAGCAAAAATTCAAACTGAAATTTGAAAAATGAAGAGAATGTGAATAAGAAAATATAAACCATGACAAGATATTACGTAAATCTCACAACTCTTGCATTTCAACGACAGAAGTTCAAACTGTTCTTTGAAAAATAAAGAGAATGTAGCTATGATATTTAAAATCACGAAAAGTCACTATTAATATAGTCCAAATCTCGGGTTTCAACGAAAAAATTTCAAAATGAAGTATGAAAAATCATCAGAATGCAAGAGTGACAATGTAAACCATTACAAAAAACGACTGAGATGTGCGAACTCTTTGCACTTCAGCTAAGCTGATTCAAAATGAACTTTGAAAATTAAGGTAATAAAACTGTGTAATGGTATATCAAGACAAGACACTAGTGAATTGTTCCAACTCTTGCATTTCAAAGAAAGAAATTCAAAATGAACTTTGAAAAATCAAGAGAATGTAACTGTGACAAATTAAAGCACAACAAAACATTACTGAAATATTCCAACTCTTGTATTTCAACGAAATTAAACCAAAATGAACTTTGAAAAATCAAGAGAATGTAAGTTTGACAAAGTAAACCACAACAAAACACTACTGAAATAATCCAACTCTTGCATTTCAATGAAAGAAATTCAAAATGAACTTTGAAAAATCATGAGAATGTAACTGTGACAAGGTAAATCACGACAAAACACTATTGAAATGATCCAACTCTTGCATTTCAATGAAAGAAATTCAAAATGAACTTTGAAAAATTAAGAGAATGTAACTTTGACAAGGTAAACCAAAACAAAACACTATTTAAATATTCCAACTCTTGCTTTTCAACGAAAGAAATTCAAAATGAACTTTGAAAAATCAAGAGAATGTAATTGTGACATGGTAAACCATGACAAAACACTATTGAAATATTCCAACTCTTGCATTTCAACGAAAGAAATCCAAAATAAATTTTGAAAAATCAAGAGAATGTAACTGTGACATGGTAAACCACGACGAAACACTACCGAAATATTACAACTCTTTCATTTCAATGAAAGAAATTCAAAATTAATTTTGGAAAATCAATACACTGTAACTGTTACAAAGTAAACCATGACGAAACACTACTGAAGTATTGCAACTGTTGCATTTCCAGAAAAGAAATTTAAAATGAATTTTGTAAAATCCAGAGAAGATAACTGTTATATAGTAAACCACGACAAAACAGTACTGAAATATTCCAACTCTTGCATTTCAACGAAAGAAATCCAAAACTGAACTTTGAAAAATCAAGAGAATGTAACTATGATAAGGTAAACCACGAATAAACACTACTGAAATATTCCAACTCTTGCATTTCAAGGAAAGAAACCCAAAATGAACTTTGAAAAATCAAGAGAATGTAACTTGACAAGGTAAACCACGACAAAACACTACTGAAATATTCCAACTCTTGCATTTCAAGGAAAAAAATACAAAATTAACTTTAAAAAATCAAGAGAATTTTACTGTGACGAGGTAAACAACTACGAAACCCTACTGAACCATTCTAATTCATGCATTTCATGCAAAAAATTACAATTAAACTTTAACAATCACGAAATTCTAGCCGCAACGAGGTAAACCACAATGAAACACTACTTACATATTACAAATCTAGGACTTCACTAAAGACTACACGAGTGAAATTTAAAACCAAACAAAATGTAGCTTTGAAAAGGTAAATCAAAACAAAACACTACTGAATCATTTCAACTCTTTCATTTCACGCAAAAAATTCAAAATGAACTTTGAAAACTCAAGAGAATGTAACTGTGACAAGGTAAAGCACAATAAGCCACTACTTGAATATTCCAACTCTTGCTTTTCAACGAAAGAAATCCAAAATGAACTTTGAAAAATCAAGAGAATGTAACTGTGACAAGATAAACCACGACAAGACACTACTGAAATATTCCAACTCTTGCAATTCAACGAAATAAATTCAAAATGAAGATTGAAAAATTAAGAGAATTTAACTGTGAAAAGGTAAAGCACAACAAGACACTACTGAAATATTCTAATTCTTTCATTCAATGAAAGAAATCCAAACTGAACTGTGAAAAAACAAAATAATGTAACTGTGAACAGGTTAAAGCATAACAAGACTATACTGATATATTCCCAAAACTAGCATTAAAATTAAAGAGATCTCAAATGAACTTTAAAAAATCAAGAGAATGTAGATGTGACAATGTAAATCATTACAAAACACTACTGAAATATTCCAACTCTTGTATTTCAACGAAAAAAAATCAAAATTAACTTTGAAAAATCATGAGAATGTATCTGTGACAAGGTAAACCACGAAAAAATACTACTGAAATATTCCAACACTTGAATTTTAACGATAGAAATCCAAAATTAACTTTGACAAATTAAGAGAATGTATCTGTGACAAGGTAAACCACGACAAAACACTACTGAAATATTCCAACTCTTGCATTTCAAGGAAAGAAATCCAAAATGAAATTTGAAAAATTAAGAGAATGTAACTTTGACATGGTAAACCACGACAAAACACTACTGGAATATTCCAACTCATACATTTCAATGAAAGAAATCCAAAATGAACTTTGAAAAATCAAGAGAATGTAACTGGGACAAGGTAAAGCACAACAAAACACTTTTCAAAGAAAGAAATCCACGAAGAAATTTGAAAAATCCAGAGAGTGTAACTGTGACACGATAAACCACAATAAAACACTATTGAAATATTCAAACTCTTGAATTTCAACAAAAGAAATTCAAGATGAACTTTGAAAAATCAACAGAATGTCACTGTGACAAGGTAAACAACCACAAAACACTACTGAAATATTCCAACTCTTGCATTTAACGAAAGAAATTCAAAATGAACTTTGAAAAATAAAGAGAATGTAAATATGACAAGGTACACCACGACAAAATACTACTGAAATATTCCAACTCTTGCATTTCAACGACAGAAATCCAAAATAAACTTTGAAAAATCAAGAGAATGTAACTATGACAAGGTAAACTACGACAAAACACTTCTGAAATATTCCAATTCTTGCATTTCAATGAAAGAAATTCAAAATGAACTTTGAAAAATCAAGAGAATGTAACTGTGACAAGGTAAATCATGACAAAACACTACTGAAATATTCCAACTCTTGCATTTCAACGAAAGAAATCCAAAATGAACTTTGAAAAATCAAGAGAATGTAACTGTGACAAGGTAAACCACAACAAGACACTACTGAAATAATCCGACTATTGCATTTCAATGAACGAAATTCAAGATGAACTTTGAAAAATCATGAGAATGTAACTGTGACAAGGTAAACCACACCGAGACACTATTTAAATATTCCAACTCTTGCATTTTAACAAGATAAATTCAAATGAACTTTGAAAAATGAATAGAATGTAAATATTACAGTGTAAAACATGACATAACACTATTGAAATCACCCAACTCTTGCATTTCAACGACAGAAATCCAAAATGAACGTTGAAAAATCAAGAGAATGTAACTGTGACAAGGTGAACCACGACAAAGCACTACTGAAATTATCAAAATCTTGCATTTCAGTGAAAGAAATTCAAAATGAAGTTTGAAAAATCAAGAGAATATAACTGTGACAGGGTAAACCACAACAAAACACTACTGAAATATTCCAACTCTTGCATTTCAACGAAACAAATCCAAAATGAACTTTGAAAAATTAAGGGAATGTAACTGTGAAATGGTAAACCAAGATATGACACTAGTGAAATGTTCCAACTCTTGCATTTCAACAAAGCAAATGCAAAATTAACTTTGAAGAATCAAGAAAATATAACTGTGACAAGGGAAAGTCCAACAGAACACTACTGAAATATTCCAACTCTTGCATTTCAACGAAATTAAACTCAAAATGAACTTTGAAAAATCAAGAGAATGTAAGTTTGACAAAGTAAACCACAACAAAACACTAATGAAATATTCCAACTCTTGCATTTCAATGAAAGAAATCCCAAATGAACTTTGGAATATCATTAAAATTAAACAGTGACAATTTAAACCACAAAGCAACGCTACTGAATAATTCCAATTCTTTCATTTTAATGAAAGACATACTAGATGAATTTTCAAAAATTAAGAGAATGTCAGTGTGAGAAATAAAAGTAAGTAAAAACACTATTTAAATAATCCAACTCTTGCATTTCAACGAAAGAAATTCAAAATGAACTTTGAAAAATCAAGAGAATGTAATTGTGACATGGTAAACCAAGACAAAACACTACTGAAATATTCCAACTCTTGCATTTCAACGAAAGAAATCCAAAAATAAATTTTGAAAAATCAAGAGAGAGTAACTGTGACATGGTAAACCACGACAAAACACTACCGCAATATTCCAACTCTTGCATTTCAATGAAAGAAATAAAAAATGAACTTGGGAAAATCAAGACATTGTAACTGTGACAAGGTAAACCATAACTAAATACTACTGAAATATTCAAAATCTTGAATTTCCCGAAAAGAAATTTAAAATAAATTTCTAAAAATAAATAGAAGATAGCTTTTATAAGGTAAACCATGATAAAACCCTACAGAAATAGTCCAACTCTTGCATTTCAACGAAAGAAACCCAAAATGAACTTTGAAAAATCAAGAGGATACAATTGTGAATTGGCAAACAACGACAGACTACAAACGCAACATTCTAACTCTTGCATTTCAACGAAAAAAATCCACTAGGAACTGTGAAAAATAATGCGAATTTACCTTATAAAAGGTAAACAATGACAAAACACAACTGTAATAATCCCCCACTTGCATTAAACGAAAGATGGTCAGGCTAAACTATGAAAAATCAAGGGCTAGCTGCAGTGAATTGACAGTGACTGACGCAAACCAACGGATATTTACCGACACATTCCCTTCACGACAGATGACCAATATCGATAATGAAAACCCTTAAGACATGAGATGTGACCAGGAAGAGCAAGATGAAAAACTCCATAAATATTCCAACACTTGCATTTCAATGAAAGTAATTCAAAATGAACTTTGAAAAGTCAAGAGACTGTAACTGTGACAAGGTAAATCACAAAAAGACAGTACTTAAATATTCAAACTATTGCCTTTCAATTAAAGAAATCCAAAATGAAATTTGAAAAATCAAGAGAATGGAAGTGTGATAAGGTAAACCACAACACAAAACTACTGAAATATTCAAACTCTTGCATTTAAACGAAAGAAATTCAAAATGAACTTTGAAAAATTAAGAGAATTTAACCGTGAAAAGTTAAATCACAAAAATACACTACTGAAATATTCCAATTCTTGCATTCAACGAAAGAAATCCAAAATAAAATGTGAAAAGTCAATATAATGTAATTGCGAAGGTAAATCATAACAAAACTCTACTGAAATATTCCAAGTCTTGCATTTAAACGAAAAAAATTAAATATGAACTTTGAAAAAATTAGAGAATGTAGCTTTGACAAGGTAAACCACGACTAAACACTACTGAAATATTCCAAATCTTGCATTTCAACTAAAGAAATTCAAAATGAACTTTGAAAAATCATGAGAATGTAGCTGTGACAAGGTAAATCACGACAAAATACTACTGAAATATTCCAACACTTGCATTTCAACGATAGAAATCCAAAATGAACTTTGACAAATCAAGAGAATGTAACTGTGACAAGGTAAACCACGACAAAACACTACTGAAATATTCCAACTCCTGCATTTCAACGAAAGAAATCCAAAATGAACTTTGAAAAATCAAGAGAATGTAACTGTGACAAGGTAAACCATGACAAAACACAACTGGAATATTCAAACTCTTGCGTTTCAACAAAAAAAATCCAAAATGAACTTTGAAAAATCAAGAAGATGTAACTGTGACAAGGTATAGCGCAACAAAACACATTTCAACGAAAGAAATCCACAAAGAACTTTGAAAAATCAAGAGAGTGTAACTGTGACACGGTAAACCACGACAAAACACTATTGAAATATTCAAACTCTTGCATTTCAACGAAAGAAATTCAAGATGAACTTTGAAAAATCAAGAGAATGTCACTGTGACAAGGTAAATCACGAAAAAACACTACTTAAATATTCCAACTATTGAATTTCACGAAATAAATTCAAAATGAACTATGAAAAATAAATAGAATGTAACTGTGACAAGATAAACCACAACAAAAAATTACTGAAATATTCCAACTCTTGCATTTCAACGAAAGAAATCCAAAATGAACTTTGAAAAATCAAGAAAATGTAACTCTGACAAGGTAAACCACGACAAAACACTTCTGAAATATTCCAACTCTTGCATTTCAATGAAAGAAATTCAAAATGAACTTTGAAAATTCAAGAGAGTGTAACTGTGACAAGGTAAACCACAACAAAACACTACTAAAATATTCTAACTCTTGCATTTCAACGACAGAAACTCAAGATAAAATTTGAAAAATTAAGGGAATGTAACTGTGACAAGGTAAACCACAACAAAACACTAGTGAAATATTCCAACTCTTGCATTTCAACGAAAAAATCCAAAATGAACTGTGAAAAATCAAAAGAATGTAACTGTGACAAGGTAAATCATAACAAAACTCTACTGAAATATTCCAACTCTTGCATTTCAACGAAAGAAATTCAAAATGAACTTTAAAAAATCAAGAGAATGTAGCTGTGAGAAGGTAAACCATGACGAACCACTACTGAAATATTTCAACTCTTGCATTTCACGAAAGAAATTCAAAATGAACTTTGAAAAATCAAGAGAATGTAGCTATGAGAAGGTAAACCACGACAAAACACTACTAAAATATTCCAACTCTTGCATTTCACGAAAGAAATTCAAAAGAAACTTTGAAAAATTAAGAGAATGTAGCTGTGACAAGGTAAACCATGACAAAACACTACTGAAATATTCGAAATCTTGCATTTCAAGGAAAGAAATCCAAAATGAACTTTGAAAAATTAAGAGAATGTAAATTTGACAAGGTAAACCACGACAAAAAGCTACTGAAATATTCCAACTCTTGCATTTCATAAAAGAAATTCAAAATAAACATGGAAAAACGAAGAGAATGGAACTTTGACATGGAAAACCATGACGAAACACTTCTGAAATATTCCATCTCTTGCATTTCACGAAAGAAATTCAAAATGAACTTTGAAAAATCAAGTGAATGTAACTGTGATAAGGTAAATAACAACACAATACTACTGTAATATTCCAACACTTGCATTTCAACGAAAGAAATCCAAAATGAAGTTTGAAAAATCAAGAAAATGTAATTGTGACAATCTAAAGCTCAAAAAGACACTACTGAAATATTCCAGCTCTTGCATTAGAACGAAAGAAATCCAAAATGAACTTTGAAAGATCAAGAGAATGTAACTGTGACAAGGTAAACCACGATAAGACACTACTGAAATATTCCAACTCTTGCATTTCAAGTCAAGAAATCCAAAATGAACTATGAAAAATCAAGAGAATGTAACTGTGACAAGGTAAAGCACAACAAGACACTACTGAAATATTCCAACTCTTGCATTTCAACGAAAGAAATTCAAATGAACTTTGAAAAATCAAGAGAATTTAACTGTGACAAGGTAAAGCCCAAAAAGACACTACTGATATATTCCAACTCTTGCATTACAACGAAAGACATCCAAAATGAACTTTAAAAGATCAAGAGAATGTGACTGTGACAAGGTATACCATGATAAAACACTACTGAAATATTCCAACTCTTGCATTTCAAGTAAAGAAATCCAAAATGAACTTTGAAAAATCAAGAGAATGTAACTGTGACAAGGTAAAGCACAACAAGACACTACTGAAATATTCCAACTCTTGCATTTCAACTAAAGAAGTTAAAATGAAGATTTAAAAATTAAGAAACTGTAACTCTGACAAGGTGAACCATGGAGAAACACAACTGAAATATTCCAACTCCTGCATTTCAAAGACAGACCTTGAAAATGAACTTTGAAAAATCATGAGAAAGTAACTGTTAGAAGGTAAACCATAACAAAACGCTACTGAAATATTCCAAATCTTGTATCTCAACGAAAGAAATCCAAAAATGAATTTTGAAAAATCATGAGAATGTAACTGCGACAAGGTAAACCACGACAAAACACTACTGAAATATTCCAACTCTTGCATTTCAAGGAAAGAAATCCAAAAATTCTGCTAACAACATCGATTCTCAAGGTAAAAGTTTGAATAAAACACTTTTAGGATATCGAGTGTCCTTCCTTAAAAACTACTGCATTAAAAAAAATAAATTGAATTTATCATACGACCTAAATTATTTCATCAGATACGCCAGCACTCATAAACGATCCTTTTGAAATTCTGCTTACAACATCGATGTTCAATGTAAAAGTTTGAATCAGACACTTTTAGGATATCGAGTGTCCTTACTGAAAAACTATTGCATTAAAAAAAATAAATTTATCATACGACCTAAATTATTTCATCAGATACGCCAGCACTCATAAGCGATCCTTTTGAAATTCTGCTAACAACATCGATTCTCAAGGTAAAAGTTTGAATCGAACACTTTTAGCATATCGAGTGTCCTTACTGAAAAACTAATGCATTAAAAAAATTAAATTTATCATACGACCTAAATTATTTCATCAGATACGCCAGCACTCATAAACGATCCTTTTGAAATTCTGCTATCAACATCGATTCTCAAGGTAAAAGTTTGAATCAAGCACTTTTAGCATATCGAGTGTCCTTACTGAAAAACCAATGCATTAAAAAAAAATTAAATTTTTCATACGACCTAAATTATTTCATCAGATATGCCAGCACTCATAAACGATCCTTTTGAAATTCTGCTATCAACATCGATGCTCAAGGTAAAAGTTTGAATCAGACACTTTTAGTATATCGAGTGTACTTACTAAAAAACTACTGCATTAAAAAAAATTAAATTGATCATAACCACCTAAATTATTTCATCAGATATGCAAGCACTCATAAACGATCCTTTTGAAATTCTTCTAACAACATCGATTCTCAAGGTAAAAGTTTGAATCAAACACTTTTAGGATATCGAGTGTCCTTACTAACAAACTACTGCATTAAAAAAAATAAATTGATCATAACAACCTAAATTATTTCATCAGATATGCCAGCACTCATAAATGATCCTTTTGAAATTCTTCTAACAACATCGATTCTCAAGGTAAAAGTTGGAATCAAACACTTTTAGGATATCGAGTGTCCCTACTAAAAAACTACTGCATTAAAAAAAATTAATTAAATTTATCATACGACCTAAATTATTTCATCAGATACGCCAGCACTCATAAACGATCCTTTTGAAATTCTGCTAACAACATCGATTCTCAAGGTAAAAGTTGGAATCAAACACTTTTAGGATATCGAGTGTCCTTATTGAATAACTACTGTATTAAAAATAAAAAAATTATCATGCGACATGAATTAGTTCATCAAAAACAGGTCAGCACTTATAAACGATCCTTTTGAAATTCTGCTAAAAACTTCGATGCTCAAGGTAAAAATTGAATCAAACATTTTTAGGATATCGAGTGTGCTTATTAAATAACTACTGCAAAAAAATAATTAAAAATTAAATTCATCATACAATCTAAATTATTTCATCAGATACACCAGCACTTATAAACGATGCTTTTGAAATTCTGCTAAAAACATCGATGCTCAAGGTAAAAGTTTGAATCAAATACTTTTAGGATATCGAGTGTCCTTACTAAAAAACTACTACATTAAAAAAAATTTAAATTGATCATACGACCTAAATTATTTCATCAGATACGCAATTGTTTTCTTGATCCCGATAAGACGCATACCAATGTTGTCACCATAATCTTAAAACATGTTTGACCACATTATACCTTGCCAACTTAAAAAAAAAAAAATTCTACGTCAAACTGTGTGAGGAAGTTCTGACTCTCTTTGAAAAGGTGCAGAGGACCCGTGAAACAGCATGGGGGGAACATAAGCCCTTAAAATAGCATGGGAGGGAACATAAGACCTTATAATAGAATGAGGGGAACATAAGCCCTTAGAATAATATGGGAGGGAATATAATCCCTTTAAATAGCATGGGAGGGAATATAAGACCTTAGAATAGCATGGGAGGAACATAAGCCCTTATAATAGCATTGGAGGGAATATAAACACGTAGAATAGCATGGGAGGGAACATAAGCCAATCAAATAGCACAGGAAGAACATAAGCCAAGCAAATAGCATGGGAAGGAACGTAAGGCAAGCAAATAACATGGGAATTCCTATACAGGCAAGCAATATGGAACCTTCTACTCTACTACCCTTTAGCATTCCATAAAAGCTTCAACTTAATACCCGTAGTCATTCATAAAATCAATAAAGTTAGCTCAGGTACGCTATTTTGACAACTTAAATGCACCTAGTGTCTTTTAATATAGTGAAACTCCCTCCTCAATATTCCCGGAAAATTTCAACTGAATAACCTTGGCCATTAGTGAGATACTGCAAACAAGCCCTTTTGATAAACTGAACACATTATAAGATCTTGACAAATAAGATGCAGCTAAACTCTTTTGATTTAATTCAGCCGTTTTAGGTGTAATAGTAAAAGTTGTAGAAACACTTGAAGTCACATTCGCAGTAGTAGTGCTAATAGTAATAGTCACAGTCGTAAGCAGCAGCAGGGGCAATCACGAGTAGTCGCATTCGAAATCACAAGTTGTCGTACGGGTAGCCGCAAGTTCCCCTCCATTTACTTTGGGTTCTTAAAAGTAGTATCCAAACTTCAAATTTTTGATTCAATGGGTCTCCTCCAAATTTTATACGACTATTCCTTTCGTAAAAAGTGGTCAAGGAGAAAAAAGAAGGAAAATGCATGGAGGAAACTTTCCTCTTTATTAATTCAATCGTTGTGAGTTGAATATGACGTCCGTGTATAATCTATTTACACACTTTATTTGGCACTACTTGGCTTTTCTTTAGTATGACGAATTTTTATTACGAAAAGATTATGCAAAAATGATAAGGATATTTCCAGTACGGATATTCAAATTTGCTTCCAAGTTTTAAACTCCCCTGGAATGACTAGAGCTGAAGGAAAAAATGTCAGCATCTTAAAGTCAAACCATTCTATCATGTTTGGTTTATGGTGGGTGTCTGCCCCATGCTGTTTAAATGGTTTTGTGTTTTTTACTTCCTTATTCTATTTCGCGTAAAGAAAATCTTACCTGTATTTTCCCCAGCTTAGATTCTATCCCCACGGAAGTGCCGACAAAAGAAACAAAGTAACATCTCTGCGAACACAGAATATTCCAGCCAGTTAAGCTTGAAGAAACAACTACTGCTAAATTGACTAGATGAAATTTATTGGAACTTGTCTAAAGCTCCTCAGTCCAGGAACTTGAGAAAATCTGTAACATCAAATAAACTGTATAGAAGTTTGTAAGATAAAAAGAATTGAGAAATCAATCGACTTTTCCCCTTTGTTTTGTCTGTGTGTGTGTGCGTGGGGGGGGGGGGGTATGGACTTTGAGTTACCATTTCACCCCATGCCCGATTACATCTCTTCTCTTGACATGCCAAGCATATGATTATTTGCACGTTAAAATGAGGAGTGAACAGGATCATGTCACCACCAACATCTGTAAAAAGGTAAAGTGAAATTAAAACTCGCCATTGGACCTCTTTTATAAAGAGAACAAATGTTATAATATGTTACAAAGACGATGATTCTATAATTTGATGTAGACAGATGAGAGAATGTAACAAAACGAAACTATAGCCAGCAGATAAACTTTCATTTTTACTTGAGGCTGACAAGCAATAAATAACAATGTTGAGCCTAAAATTGTCACCTGCTATACAATTTTTCGTGATACGTGTAGCGCATTGCAAAGGTAATTGAAACGTTTAACATTTGTTATTACAAGTTATACCCAAGACTATTGCCATGGTTTCCATGTGTGAGAGGTTTCCAAGAAACAAAAGAGAGAGTGAGAGTGATCAATACCATGGACACACCAAAAGGGGGTTCCCATTCCCTTCCAAAATCTTAATTTCTTCCCAAATTTCTAAAAATTTATTATTCAAATTATTAGGAAATTTTTTCTTTCATTCCCTCCCCCTCACCAAAAAAAACAACTGGTTATTGCGAACGTGCCTGATCAATACTATTAGTTTTAAAAATGAAAACACAATATATATGTTTCTATGTTGTTGAATTCATTGTTTCACCTCAAACTTCTATTATGCGTTTCGAAGAAAAAGTCCCATTGCATGATTTGGAGAAGTAGTGAAGCTTCAAAGTTTGACAAATCCTCAACGCTTATTGGCGATATGATTACAACAAGATTATATTCAACCCAGAAATCACAGCTTCTTATTTAATTAAATTAGATGAGCAACAAAAAATTTTAAACGAACAGAAATTAATACATTTATGAGGGGGTCACCCCTCGTCAATACCTCTCTCTTTACGGTGAAGTTTGAATTTTGTCCCAATTCTTTAAGAATGACTCCTGAATCACAAAAGCCGTTTAACTAGAGTAGATAGCTCTTTTAAAAGTAAAAAAAAAATTTGCACAAAGAGGTATTGACGAGGGGGTGACCCCTTCATATACGTCAAAATTTCTGCTCGTTTTAAGTTTTAATGTTGCTCCTTACTTTCAATTGAAAAAAACTTGTTTTTTTATTTAATTTCTGATCATTTTCTAACTAATGCTGGGAAATCCTTGGAAAATTCAATTCCCCCATGAGAGATCTTCCCATTGGAAGATCCTCCAATGTAACCCCCCGATCCCCACCAGAACAATCCCCCCTGAAAATGTCTGTATACTTCCCAATAACCATCAATATATGTAAACAATAGGTAAAGTTCATGAATTGCAGCCCTTCCCCGGGAACTATGTGGGGTAAAGTCATCCTAAGACATAGTTATTAAATTTTTCGAATATGGTGAACAAAACAGCTGTCTCAAAATTTTGATCGGGTGACTCTGGGGAAAAATGACAATTGGGGGGGATAGTTGCCCTCCAATATTTTTTTTCACTTAAAAAGGGCACTATAACTTTTGATCTCCGATCAAATGAACCATCCCCGATCTTCTATGATCACTGTTTCGATGTGATCATCCCTGGAAAAAAAAAAAAATAAATATACACGCATCAGTGATCTTTCTTCCGGCAAAAAATGCGAAATTCCACATTTTTGTACATAAGAGCTTGAAACCTCTACATTAGGGTTCGCTGGTATGCTCAATCTGATGGAGGGATTTTCAATAAGATCACTTGATATTCTGAGGGTGTTTGCCCTCTTTTTCAAAAATTGGGCAAATTTTTTCAGAGTTGTGAATTTGGATGGGTACCATTAAATTTAATGAGTTTTACATATTTTGAACAAGCATCAAAATTTGATTCTTTTCATGTACCTATTTTTATCAAGACTCTGTTTCTTAGAGTTTCGGTTACTATTGAGCCGCTTCGCTCCTTACATACAGTTACCACGAACTGTTTGATCAAAGTGTATACGCTAGACTCGTCAGAGTTTCAACCACTGATATTACCGTTAGAGCCCTAGCCGAGGGTTATTAAGTGAAAACAGTCAGAGGAAGATTGTCAATGCTCTCACTGGTAACCCAACTGAAATTACACATTCTATCGGACATGAAGTACAAGTACAGTCTAGGCGTCCATGTAAGTCATTCCTAAGCCGACCCACCCTCAGTTTTCACAAGTTAACCGAGGGTTGATATATTAAGTCTACTTTCAAGTTATTCTATCCATGGTTGCACGATAACCCTTTTTAGTACTAACAAAAATTATTGGCAAAATTTATCAAGAGCTTTATAACCCTAATGTTCAAGTAATTGGAATGTGTTTCAACTCACAGAACAATTGAAAATAAGGTAGAGGAACAGGAAAACAGACTTATACTAATGCTAATGTCAATTATCTCGTCTGAAAAACTGTTTCCTTAGGGTTGAGTAGGAAGGACAAAGATAACATAAATCTGTGACGAACTGTTAAACAAGCTTTCTATCTAATACCATCAAGTCTAGAGAAAATATTCCATAGGACACGTGGCACGTTATTCTATCCACGACCGCACGATAACTCGTTTTATTACTAACAAAAATTTATTGGCAAAATTTAAGAGCTTTATTCCCTAATTTGAATGTGTTTGGACTCACAGAACAATTGAAAATAAGGTAGAGGAACAGGAAAACAGACTTATACTAATGCTAATGTCAATTATCTCGTCTGAAAAACTGTTTCCTTAGGGTTGAGTAGGAAGGACAAAGATAACATAAATCTGTGACGAACTGTTAAACAAGCTTTCTATCTAATACCATCAAGTCTGGAGAAAATATTCCATAGGATACGTGGCACGTTATTCTATCCACGACCGCACGATAACTCGTTTTATTACTAACAAAAATTTATTGGCAAAATTTAAGAGCTTTATTCCCTAATTTGAATGTGTTTGGACTCACAGAACAATTGAAAATAAGGTAGAGGAACAGGAAAACAGACTTATACTAATGCTAATGTCAATTATCTCGTCTGAAAAACTGTTTCCTTAGGTTTGAGTAGGAAGGACAAAGATAACATAAATCTGTGACGCACTGTTAAACAAGCTTTCATCTAGTACCAGCAAGTCTGGAGAAAATATTATTGTAAAAAACAACTTTTTGTTTAAATCTCTGCAGCCAAACGGGTTTAGTTAAATGGTAATATATAATTATGATGTTGATGAACACTTACCAAGATTTAGGGCAGACCAGATGGTATTTTACACACCTTATAACACTGTTCAAAAAAAAACAATATTTCCTCTCATTGTATTTTCACTGCTTCTTCTGGTCATCGTTTGTTCTAAGAATGAATTTTTATGTAAGCATTAGTATTAAAAGATAAGCATCAAACAGACATTACAAGGGGGATCACAAAGGTGATTACACGGGAAGAGTCAAATATTCTAACCATTCGATTGGTTGGCTGAGAAACACCTGGCACAAGCTATTAAGTAGAAAAGGAGGGGCAAATATATTTCGGCCTTTTGACAGGGGTTGATATTTAAATTTGACCGCTTAAAAGCGTTTTAATGTCTAGTACTTGGAAATGCTGGAAACTTTTTATTTAGTATACCAATAGCAAGGACTTATTTTTTCAAAACTCCAAAATCATTTTCCTATTCAATAAGTGTCCTGTTTTGTAATTGCAATCGTAAGAAATCAGAACAGGTTTAAGCTCTTAAGCCTTAAAAACAGAATAGATTCTGTTCATTTCGAGGTTTAATATTACTCTTCACTTTCATAATAAAAGCCTAGACCAGAAATATTCCTGGAATTCAAGAGGTCTTATATATCAATTTCTACCTCCACTCCTCCTTATTTATCTGAAGGCTTAATGAGATTTAAGATGTTTTGGCATTAAAATACAACCTTTGAGGCGTCTACCCTCTCCCTAGCTACAAAAAAAAATTGGAGAACCCTACTGGTGAGGTTTCAAGTTTCAAGTACCTTTTGATTTAGTTTAAGATACCCCTCAACATTATCCAAGGCATAACCTTAGTACCCTTAGCCTTCTCAGATGCACCAAGATTCAAAGCTTTTCCTAATGATAATCCTACATGCAATGGGGGTTGGTTGCCCTCCAATCTCTCTAACTCCCCCTCAACATACATTGGAAATTTTAACCTAACACCATCAGCCATTCCTTAGATATTGCTGATATTCCATTTTGACAAACAGCAAGGACAAAATGTGTTTCGATTGCGTTTGGCATCCTACTCAACATTTCCATAAAGTTTCACCTTAATACTCTAAGAGTTTTTAGAGATCCAGGATCAAACATACCCACTTACTAAGAAAAAAACAACCTTATATTACAATGTGCAACTTGCATAGCAGTAGAGAGGGGGGTGCTACTCGTGACAGCACACCATATATGGGTATAGAATACTGACAGGACATAATTTATTCAAGGATTATCGATTGAGTCTAATGGGGGTAAAGGTCAATCGATCTGTTGTTGTTTGGCCACGTGTAATGACATGAGGGGTGATTTACATAATCGCTAGGGGAAATTATTGTTTCACGAAATTGATTTAAATACTCGGAAAGGAAATGTATTGGGTCACGACGGGGGAATTATGAAACATCATGGCATCTTTTATCTTAGGTCTGTGGGATGAACTTTCATTAGGTCAGAGAGAAAAATTTATATTATATTTTGTAATAGTGTTTCATTGATCGATAGTGTCAGGAATTATAAATGACATTACTTGTTATCTTGGAATTATGCGGGAGTCTAAAGAGATAGAAATTCTATTTTTAAATACGGCTTCACTGAGCTTTAAGTCGGAGAGATAAATTGATATTCTAACGAAACCCTAATAGTTTAGCTAGGAAAATTTACGAGATGAAGAGATTAACATAGGAAAGGGTTTCCTAGAAATTTGAAATATGAAAGCACAGAGATGCCAAACAAAAGGAACACGCTGAAATTACGTTTAGGGATTATCTGGGTGAAACGGTTTTAGACTGGTTATGGAATTATTTCGGCGAAACAGATAGAGACATTTTAAAAGATGATTTTAGAAAGGGTTTTAGAAGAGGTTTTGAGTGTGGTCGTTATAGTAAACAAGTTCTATTTGAACAGTGTCGTGAGGACCTCTACCACAACCCCAAAGGGTTCCGATCCCCCTACCCCAACCCCGAAGGAAGCCCCCGGTCCTCAAAGGTCCCCCAAGCTCCCAAAGGACCACCCGGCCCTCAAGGGTCCCCCAGACCCCCCGGACCCCAAAGGGCTCCTCCCCCCCCTTGACCCCCAAAGGGCCCCTCCCCTCCCTCTCTCTCCCTCTCCTCCCCCTCCTCAACTCCCCTCCCCCTCCCCTCCTCCCCCTTCCCCTCATCCCCCTCCACTCCTCCCCCTCCCCTCCTCCCCCTCCCCTCCCCATTCCCTCCCCCATTTTTAATATTTTTTTGTGCATTGAGACACAGAAGGACCCCCTCCTCCCGACCCCTCCCCCCAGAAAATTATGATTTGGGATTTGTAGTTTGCGTTTTGGACTTTTCAGAGCTAGGATTCTTAGTCCATCATAGGTGTTTGTTGTCTGAAGCCTATAGTTTGGGATGAGTAGTTTGCTATTTCAGGCTTTTCATAGCCATATTTCTTAGTATTTCGTAGCTGTGTGTTGTCTGAAACCTATGATTTGAATTGTGTGGGTTGCTATTTTTTTACTTTTCATAGCCAGATTTCTTAGTCTTTCGTAGGTGTGTGTTGTCTGAGACCTATGATTTGGATTGTGTGGATTGCTATTTTTTGACTTCTCTGAGCTGGATTTCTTAGCCTTTCGTAGGGATGTGTTGACTGAAACCTATGATTTGGAATGAGTGGTTTGATTATTGGACTTGTCAGAGCTAAATTTCTTAGCCGTTATTATGTGATTGTTGTCTAAAACCAATGATTTCGGGTGGTTAATTTGCTATTTTTTACTTTTCTGAGCTAGGTTTCTTAGCCTTTCATAGGTGTGTGTTGTCAGAAAATTATGATTTGGGATGTGTAGTTTGCTATTTCAGGCTTTTCTGAGCTAAGGTTTCCTAGTATTTAGTAGGTGAAATTTGTCTGAAAGCATTAGTTTGGGATGAGTAGTTTGCTATTTCAGGGTTTTATGAGCTAGGTTTCTTAGCCTTTCGTAGGTGTGTGTTGACAGAAATTTATGATTTGGGATATGTAATTTGCTATTTCCGACTTTTCATAACATGATTTCTTAGACTTTCGTAGGTGTGTGGTGTCTGAAACCTATGATTTGGGATGTGTGGGTTGCTATTTTTTGACTTTTCTGAGCTGGATTTCTTAGCTTTTCGTAGGCGTATGTTGACTGAAACCTATGATTTGGGATGAGTGGTTTGCTTTTTGGACTTTTCTGAGCTGGATTTCTGAGCCTTTCATAGGTGTGTGTTGACTGAAACCTATGATTTTGGATGTGTAGTTTGCTATTTTTGACTTTTTTGAGCTAGGTTTTTTAGCCTTTCATAGGTAAGTGTTGTCAGAAAATTATTATCTGGGATATGTAGTTTGCTATTTCAGGCTTTCCTGATCTAAGGTGTCCTAGTATTTCGTAGGTGAATGTTGTCTGAAACCAATAGTTTGGGATGAGTAGTTTGCTATTTTTGACCTTTCTGAGCTAGGTTTCTTAGTCTTTCGTTGCTGTGTGTTGACTGAAGCCTATGATTTGGGATATGTAGTTTGCTATTTTTGACTTTTCTTAACTGGATTTATTAGCCTTTCATAGGTGTGTGTTGACTGAAACCTATGATTGGGATGAGTGATATGTAGTTTGCTATTTCAGGCTTTTCTGAGCTAAGGTTTCCTAGTATTTCGTAGGTGAATGTTGTCTGAAACCATTAGTTTGGGATGAGTAGTTTGCTATTTCAGGCTTTTATGAGCTAGGTTTCTTAGCCTTTCGTATGTGTGTGTTGACTGAAACATATTAATTGGGATATGTAATTTGCTATTTCCAACTTTTCATAGCCATAGTTTTTAGTCTTTCATAGGTGTGTGGTGTCTGAAACCTATGATTTGGGTTGTGTGGGTTGCTACTTTTTTATTTTTCTGAGCTGGATTTCTTAGCTTTTCATAGGCGTATGCTGACTGAAACCTATGATTTGGGATGAGTGGTTTGCTTTTTGGACTTTTCTGAGCTGGATTTATGAGCCTTTCCTAGGTGTGTGTTGACTGAAACCTATGATTTTGGATGTGTAGTTTGCTATTTTTGACTTTTTTGAGCTATATTTCTTAGCCTTTCATAGGTAAGTGTTGTCAGAAAATTATTATCTGGGATATGTAGTTTGCTATTTCAGGCTTTCCTGATCTAAGGTGTCCTAGTATTTCGTAGGTGAATTTTGTCTGAAACCAATAGTTTGTGATGAGTAATTTGCTATTTTTTACCATTCTGAGCTAAGGTTTCTTAGTCTTTCGTTGCTGTGTGTTGACTGAAACCTATGATTTGGGATATGTAGTTTGCTATTTTTGACTTTTCTGAGCTGGATTTATTAGCCTTTCATAAGTGTGTGTTGACTGAAACCTATGATTGGGATGAGTGGTTTGCTATTGTTGTCTTTTCTGAAATAGTTTCCTTAGCCTTTCATTCGCATGTGTTTTCAGAAAATTAATATTTGGAATGAGTAGTTTCCTATTTGGACTTTTCAGAGCTATGATTCTTATTCAATCGTATGTGTTTGTTGACTGAAACTTCTAGTTTGGGATGAGTAGTTTCGCTATTTCAGGCTATTCTGAGCTAAGGTTTCTTAGTCTTTCATAGGTGAATATTTTCTGAAACCTATGATTTGGGATGTTTAAATTACTATTTCGGGCTTTTCTAAGCTAGATTTCTTAGTATTTCGTTGGTGTGTGTTGTCTGAAACCTATGATTTGGGATGGGTGGATTGCTATTTTTGACTTTTCTGAGCTGGATTTCATAGCCTTTCATAGGTGTTTGTTGTCTGAAACCTATAGTTTGAAATGACTAGTTTGCTATTTTTGACTTTTCTGAGGTAGGTTTATTAGCCGTTCATAGGTGAGTGTTTTCTGAAACCTATACTTTGGGAATATGTAAATTACTATTTCGGGCTTTTCTGAATTGGATTTCTTAGTCTTTCATAGGTATGTGTTGTCTGAAACCTATGATTTGGGATATGTAGTTTGCTATTTTTGACTTTTCTTAGCTGGATTTATTAGCCTTTCATAGGTGTGTGTTGACTGAAACCTATAATGGGGATGAGTGGTTTGCTATTTTTGTCTTTTCTGAAATAGATTTCTTAGCCTTTCATTGATATGTGTTTTCAGAAAATTAATATTTGGAATGTGTAGTTTCCTATTTCAGGACTTTTCAGAGCTATGATTCTTAGTTAATCGTAGGTGTGTGTTGAATGAAACGTCTAGTTTGGGATGAGTAGTTTGCTATTTCAGGCTTTTCTGAGCTATTGCTTCTTAGCCTTTCTTAAGAGAATACTGTCTGAAACCTATAATTTGGGATACTTAAATTTAGATTTCGAGCTTTTTTGATCTGGATGTCTTAGTCTATATGATTTGCATGATTTCTCTATCATCTGAGATTGTAGGTTTGGGTGGCTACTGTTTACTTTCCGGAGCTGGATTTCATATACTTACATAGGTGTGTGTTTTCTGAAACCTATAGTTTAGGCTGACTAGTTTGATATTTTTGACTTTTATGATGTAGGTTTCTTAGACGTTCATAGGTGAGTGTTGTCTGAAACCTATGATTTGGGAATATGTAAATTACTATTTCGGGCTTTTCTGAATTTGATTTCTTAGTCTTTAAAGGGTTTGTGTTGACTGAAACCTATGATTTGGGATATGTTGTTTGCTATTTTTGACTTTTCTTAGCTGGATTTATTAGCCTTTCATAATTGTGTGTTGACTGAAACCTATGATTGGGATGAGTGGTTTGCTATTGTTGTCTTGTCTGAGCTATTGGTTTGCGCAATACAATCATGAGTGTTTTAGGAATTGTAATATGCGAGAGGTGTCGTTTCCTATTTGAACTTTTACGGGCTATATCTGATTATCCGTCGTTGGCAAGTTTCGAATGAAAATACTTGTTATGGGTGTGGAGTTTGCTCTTTCAGGCTTTTATGAGCTAAGGTTTCTTAGTCTTTCATAGGTGAATGTTGTCTTAAACCTATGATTTGGGATATGTTAATTACTATTTTAGGATTTTCTAAGCTAGATTTCTTAGTATTTCGTTGGTGTGTGTTGTCTGAAACCTATGATTTGGGATGGGTGGATTGCTACTTTTGACTTTTCTGAGCTGGATTTCTTAGCCTTTCATAGGTGTTTACTGTCTGAAACCTATAGCTTAGGATGACAAGATTTCTATTTTTGACTTTTCTTAACTAAGCTTCATAGCTGTTCATAGGTGTGTGTTTACTGAAACCCATGCTTTGGGATATATGCATTACTATTTTGGGCTGTTCCGAATTTGATTTCTTTGTCTTTCATAGGTATGTGGTGTCTGAAACCTATGATTTGGGATATGTAGTTTGCTATTTTTGACTTTTCTTAGCTGGATTTATTAGCCTTTCATAGGTGTGTGTTGACTGAAACCTATGATTGGGGATGAGTGGTTTGCTATTTTTGTCTTTTCTGAGCTAGATTCCTTAGCCTTTCATAGGTATGTGTTGTCAGAAAATTAATATTTTGGATGTGTAGTTTGCTGTTTGGACTTTTCAGAGCTATGATTCTTAGTCCATCGTAGGCGTCTGTTGTCTGAAACTTCTAGTTTGGGATAAGTAGTTTGCTATTTCAGGCTTTTCTGAGCTAAGGTTTCTTAGTCTTTCATAGGTGAATTTTGTCTGAAACCTATGATTTGGGATATGTAAATTAATATTTCGGTCTTTTCTGAGCTAGATTTCTCAGTCTTTCGTTGGTGTGTGTTGTCTGAAACCTATGATTTGGGATGGGTGGATTGCTACTTTTGCCTTTTCAGAGCTATGATTCTTAGCCTTTCATAGGTATGTGTTGTCTGAAACCTATTGTTTGGGATGACTAGGTTGCTATTTTTGACTTTTCTGAGCTAGGTTTCTTAGCCGTTCATAGGTGAGTGTTTTCTGAAACCTATGATTTGGGAATATGTAAATTACTATTTCGGGCTTTTCTGAATTGGATTTCATAGTCTTTCATAGGTATGTGTTGTCTGAAACCTATGATTTCATAGGTATGTGTTGTCTGAAACCTATGATTTGGGATATGTAGTTTGCTATTTTTGACTTTTCTTAGCTGGATTTATTAGCCTTTCATAGGTGTCTGTTTCATAGGTCTTAGCCTTTCATAGGTGTTTGTTGTCTGAAACCTATAGTTTGGGATGACTAGTTTGCTATTTTTGACTTTTCTGAGCTAGGTTTCTTAGCCGTTCATAGGTGAGTGTTGTCTGAAACCTATGATTTGGGAATATGTAAATTACTATTTCGGGCTTTTCTGAATTGGATTTCATAGTCTTTCATGGGTATGTGTTGTCTGAAACCTATGATTTGGGATATGTAGTTTGCTATTTTTGACTTTTCTTAGCTGGATTTATTAGCCTTTCATAGGTGTGTGTTGACTGAAACCTATGATTGGGATGAGTGGTTTGCTATTTTTGTCTTTTCTGAGCTAGATTTCTTAGCCTTTCATAGGTGTGTGTTGTCTGAAAATTATGATTTTGGATGTGTAGTTTGCTATTTGAACTTTTCAGAGCTAGGATTCTTAGTCCATCATAGGCGTTTGTTGTCTGAAACTTCTAGTTTGGGATGAGTAGTATGCTATTTCAGGCTTTTCTGAGCTAAGGTTTCTTAGTCTTTCATAGGTGAATGTTGTCTGAAACCTATGATTTGGGATATGTTAATTACTATTTCAGGCTTTTTTTAGCTAGATTTCTTAGTCTTTCGTTGGTGTGTGTTTTTCTGAAACCTATGATTTAGGATGGGTGGATTGCTACTTTTGACTTTTCTGAGCTCGATTTCTTAGCCTTTCATAGTTGTTTGTTATCTGAAACCTATAGTTTGAGATGACTAGTTTGCTATTTTTGACTTTTCTGAGCTAGGTTTATTAGCCGTTCATAGGTGAGTGTTGTCTGAAACCTATGATTTGGGAATATGTAAATTACTATTTCGGGCTTTTCTGAATTGGATTTCTTAGTCTTTCATAGGTATGTGGTGTCTGAAACCTATGATTTGGGATATGTAGTTTGCTATTTTTGACTTTTCTTAGCTGGATTTATTAGCCTTTCATAGGTGTGTGTTGACTGAAACCTATAATTGGGATGAGTAGTTTGCTATTTTTGTCTTTTCTGAGCTAGATTTCTTAGCCTTTCATAGGTATGTGTTGTCAGAAAATTAAGATTTGGAATGAGTAGTTTGCTATTTCAGGCTTTTATGAGCTATGATTCTTAGTCCATCATAGGCGTTTGTTGTCTGAAACTTCTAGTTTTGGATGAGTAGTTTTCTATTTCAAGCCTTTCTGAGCTAAGGTTTCTTAGTCTTTCATAGGTGAATGTTGTCTGAAACCTATGATTTGGGATATGTAAATTACTATTTCGGGCTTTTCTAAGCTAGATTTCTTAGTCTTTCGTTGGTGTATGTTGTCTGAAACCTATGATTTGGTATGTGTGGGTTGCTACTTTTGACTTTTCTGAGCTCGATTTCTAAGCCATTCATAGGTGTTTGTTGTCTGAAACCTATAGTTTGGGATGACTAGTTTGCTATTTTTGGCGTTTCTTAGCTAGGTTTCTTAGCCGTTCATAGGTGAGTGTTGTCTGAAACCTATAATTTGGGAATATGTAAATTACTATTTCGGGCTTTTCTGAATTGGATTTCATAGTCTTTCATAGGTATGTGTTGTCTGAAACCTATGATTTCATAGGTATGTGTTGTCTGAAACCTATGATTTGGGATATGTAGTTTGCTATTTTTGACTTTTCTTAGCTGGATTTATTAGCCTTTCATAGGTGTCTGTTTCATAGGTCTTAGCCTTTCATAGGTGTTTGTTGTCTGAAACCTATAGTTTGGGATGACTAGTTTGCTATTTTTGACTTTTCTTAGCTAGGTTTCTTAGCCGTTCATAGGTGAGTGTTGTCTGAAACCTATGATTTGGGAATATGTAAATTACTATTTCGGGCTTTTCTGAATTGGATTTCATAGTCTTTCATGGGTATGTGTTGTCTGAAACCTATGATTTGGGATATGTAGTTTGCTATTTTTGACTTTTCTTAGCTGGATTTATTAGCCTTTCATAGGTGTCTGTTGACTGAAACCTATGATTTGGATGAGTGGTTTGCTATTTATGTCTTTTCTGTGATAGATTCCTTAGCCCTACAAAGGTATGTGTTGTCAGAAAATTAAGATTTGGGATATGTAGTTTGCTATTTGGACTTTCCAGAGCTATGATTCTTAGTCCATCATAGGTGTTTGTTGTCTGAAACTTCTAGTTTGGGATGAGTAGTTTGCTATTTCAGGCTTTTCTGAGCTAAGGTTTCTTAGTCTTTCATAGGTGAATGTTGTCTAAAACCTATGATTTGGGATATGTTAATTACTATTTCAGGCTTTTTTAAGCTAGATTTCTTAGTATTTCGTTGGTTTGTGTTGTCTGAAACCTATGATTTGGGATGGCTGGATTGCTACTTTTGACTTTTCTGAGCTGGATTTCTTAGCCTTTCATAGGTGATTGTTGTCTGAAACCTATAGTTTGAGATGACGAGTTTGCTATTTTTGACTTTTCTGAGCTAGGTTTATTAGCCGTTCATAGGTGAGTGTTGTCTGAAACCTATGCTTTGGGAATATGTAAATTACTATTTCGGGCTTTTCTGAATTGGATTTCTTAGTCTTTCATAGGTATGTGGTGTCTGAAACCTATGATTTGGGATGTGTGGGTTGCTATTTTTTTACTTTTCCGAGCTGGATTTCTTAGCCGTTCATAGGTGAGTGATGTCTGAAACTTATGATTTGGGGTGGTTAATTTGCTATTTCCAGCTTTTATTAGCTAGGTTTCTTAACCTTTAATAGGTGTGTGTTGTCACAAAATTATGATTTGGGATGTGTAGTATGTCATTTGGACTTTTCAGAGCTAGGATTCTTAGCCAATTATAGGTGTTTGTTGTCTGAAACCAATAGTTTGAGATGTGTAGTGTGCTATTTCAGGCTTTTCGGAGCTAGTTGTCTAAGCCTTTCATTGGTGTATTCTTTCAGAAAATTATGATTTGGGATATGTAAAATACTATTTCGGACTTTTCTGAGTTGGACACTTCTAAATTTTTCCGTAGAAGATAGGAAAAGTTATACTATGATTATGATTATTTTCCATGAAGATAAAAAGTTTCACTTTAATTCTAAATTTTCTTAAATTCAATTCCGACCTTTCTCAAAGAGATAAAAAAATTAAAGTTCTATTCCAAATATTTTCCCGGAAGAAGAAAAGTTCAACTTCGATTCTGAATTTTCTCAATGAAAATGAAATAAGTTATTGATCAAATCTATTTTCCCAAAATAATATAAAAATTTCCACTTCAGTTCAGATTTTTTTCTCAAAGAGATGAAGAAATTTAAAGTTCTGTTCCAAATTTTTCATAGAAGATAGGAAAAGTTATACTTTGGACGTGAATATTTGAGTTCTATTCTGAATTTTACCAAAGAACACATTTCAATTCTAATTTTCCCAATAAAAAATTTAAAGTTCAATTCTAAATTTTCAGTGGAAGATAGAAAAAGTAATACCTTACGTGTGAATATTTTCTAGGAAGATAGAAAGTTCTAGTTCAAATTCAAATTTTCTCAAAGAAGTGAAGAAGAATTCAAGTTCTCTTCTGAATTTTACCAAAGAATACAATTCAATTCTAATTTCACAGAGAAAATAAAATCTTCCACTTCAGTTCCTTGTTTCACAAAGACATAAAGAAATTCAAAGTACAATTCTAAATTTTTCGGTGGAAGATCGAAAAAGTAATACCATACATGTGAAATAGTTTCATGGAAAATAAAAAGTTCTAGCTTAATTTAAAATTTTCTCAACGAAGTGAAGAAAAGTTCAAGTTCTCTTCTGCATGTTCTCAATAAAAAAGAAATTAGTCATTGATCATTTCTATTTTTCCAAATAAGATAAAAAGTTCCACTTTAGTTCAGATTTGACTCGAAGAGATGAAAAATTTAAAATACTGTTCCAAATTTTTCACTGAAGATAAAAAAAGTTCAAGTTCTCTTCGGAATTTTACCAAAGAACACAACTCAATTCTAATTTCTCCAGAGAAAATAAAAATCTTCCACTTCAGTTGTTTATTTCACAAAGACATAAAGAAATTTAAAGTTCAATTCTAAATTTTTCGGTGGAAGATAGAAAAGTAATACCATACGTGTGAATATTTTCCCGGAAGATAAAAACTTCTTGTTCAACTTAAAATTTTCTCAATGAAGTGAAGAAAAATTCAAGTTCCCTTCTGAACATTACCAAATAACACGCTTCAATTATAATTTCTCCAGAGAAAACATAAATCGTCCACTTCAGTTCTTTATTTCACAAAGACATAAAGAAATTTGAAGTTCAATTCAAATTTTTCGGTGGAAGATAGAAAAAGTAATACCATACTTGCGAATATTTTTACGGAAGATAAAAAGTTCTAGTTCAATTTAAAATTTTCTCAACGAATTCAAGGAAAGTTCAAGTTCTCTTCTGAACTTTACCAAAGAACACAATTATGAAAATTATGATTTGGGATGTGTAGTTTGCTATTTCAGGCTTTCCTGAGCTAAGGTTTCCTAGTATTTCGTTGGTGAATGTTGTCTGAAACCAATAGTTTGGGATGAGTAATTTGCTATTTTTGACCATTCTGATCTAGGTTTCTTAGTCTTTCGTTGCTGTGTGTTGACTGAACACTATGATTTGGGTTATGTATTTTGCCATTTTTGACTTTTCTGAAATTTATTTATTATCCTTTCATAGGTGTGTGTTGAATGAAACCTATGATGTGGATGAGTTGTTTGCTATTTTTTTCATTTCTGAGATAGTTTCCTTAGCCCTTCAAAGGTTTGTGTTGTCGGAAAATTAAGATTTGTGATAGATAGTTTGCTATTTGGACTTTTCAGAGCTATGATTCTTAGTCCATCATAGGCGTTTGTTGTCTGAAACTTCTAGTTTGGGATGAGTAGTTTGCTATTTCAGGCCTTTCTGAGCTAAGGTTTCTTAGTCTTTCATAGGTGAATGTTGTCTGAAACCTATGATTTGGGATATGTTAATTACGATTTAGGGCATTTCTAAGCTCGATGTCTTAGTATTTCGTTGGTTTGTGTTTTCTGAAACCTATGATTTGGTATGTGTGGATTGCTACTTTTGACTTTTCTGAGCTGGATTTCTTAGCCTTTCATAGGTGTTTGTTATCTGAAACCTATAGTTTGAAATGACTAGTTTGCTATTTTTGACTTTTATTAGCTAGGTTTATTAGCCGTTCATAGGTAATTGTTTTCTGAAACCTATACTTTGGGAATATGTAAATTACTATTTCGGGCTTTTCTGAATTGGATTTCTTAGTCTTTCAAAGGTATGTGGTGTCTGAAACCTATGATTTGGGATGTATTGTTTGCTATTTTATTACTTTTCCGAGCTGGATTTCTTAGTCGTTCATAGGTGAGTGCTGTCTGCAACTTAAGATTTGGGTTGGTTAATTTGTTATTTCCGGCTTTCATTAGCTAGGTTTCTTAGCCCTTCATAGGTGAGTGCTGTCAAAATATTATGACTTGGGATGTCTAGTTTTCTATATGGACTTTTCAGAGCTAGGATTCTTAGTCCATCATAGGTGTTTGTTGTCTAAAATCAATAATTTGGGATGAGTAGTTTGCTATTTCAGGTTTTTCGGAGCTAGATGTCTTAGCCTTTCATTGGTGTATGCTTTCAGAAAATTATGATTTGGGAATATGTAAATTACTATTTCGGACTTTTCTGAGTTGGACACTTCTAAATTTTTCCGTAGAAGATAGGAAAAGTTATACTATGATTATGATTATTTTCCATGAGGATCTAAAGTTTCGCTTTAATTCTAAATTTTCTTAAATTTAATTCCAACCTTTCTCAAAGAGATGAAAAAAATTAAAGTTCTATTCCAAATATTTTCCCGGAAGAAGAAAAGTTCAACTTTGATTCTGAATTTTTTCAATAAAAATGAAATAAGTTATTGATCAAATCTATTATTTAAAAATAATATAAAAATTTCCACTTCAGTTCAGCTTTTTTTTCTCAAAGAGATGAAGAAATTCAAAGTTCTGTTCCAAATTTTTCATTGAAGATAGGAAAAGTTATACTTTGGACGTGAATATTCGAGTTCTATTCTGAATTTTACCAAAGAACACATTTTAATTCTAATTTTCCCAATAAAAAATTTAAAGTTCAATTCTAAATTTTCGGTGGAAGATAGAAAAAGTAATACCATACGTGTGAATATTTTCCCGGAAGATAGAAAGTTCTAGTTCAATTTAAAATTTTCTCAACGAAATGAAGAAGAATTCAAGTTCTCTTCTGAATTTTACCAAAGAACACAATTCAATTCTAATTTCACAGAGAAAATAAAAATCTTCCACTTCAGTTCCTTATTTCACAAAGACATAAAGAAATTCAAAGTTCAATTCTAAATTTTTCGTTGGAAGATAGAAAAAGTAATACCATACATGTGAAATATTTTCGTGGAAGATAAGAAGTTCTATCTCAATTTGGAATTTTCTCAATGAAGTGAAGAAAAGTTCAAGTTCTCTTCTGAATTTTCTCAATAAAAAAGAAATTAGTCATTGATCATTTCTGTTTTTCCAAATAAGATAAAAAGTTCCACTTTAGTTCAGATCTGACTCAAAGAGATGAAAAATTTAAATACTGTTCAAAATTTTTCACTGAAGATAAAAAAGTTCAATTTCTCTTCGGAATTTTACCAAAGAACAAAACTCAATTCTAATTTCTCCAGAGATAACAAAAATCTTCCACTTCAGTTCTTTATTTCACAGACATAAAGAAATTTAAAGTTCAATTCTAAATGTTTTGGTGGAAGATAGAAAAGTAATACCATACGTGTGAATATTTTCCCGGAAGAGAAAAAGTTCTTGTTCAATTTAAAATTTTCTCAAAGAAGTGAAGGAAAGTTCATGTTCTCTTTTGAACATTACCAAAGAAAAAACTTCAATTTTAATTTCACCAGAGAAAACAACAATCGTTCACTTCAGCACTTTATTTCACAAAGACATAAAGAAATTTGAAGTTCAATTCAAATTTTTCGGTGGACGACAGAAAACGTAATACCATACTTATGAATATTTTCACGGAAGATAAAAAGTTCTAGTTCAATTTAAAATTTTCTCAACGAATTCAAGTAAAGTTCAAGTTCTCATCTCAACTTTACCACAGAACACAATTCAATTCTAATTCCTCAAAAGAAAACAAAAAGCTTCCAAGTCAGTTAATTATTTCACAAAGACAAAGAAATTTAAAGTTCAATTCTAAACTTTTCGGTGGGAGATAGAAAAATTATTAACATACGTGTGAATATTTTCACTGACGATAGAAATTTTTAGTTCAATTTAAAATTTTCTCAATGGAGTGAAGAAAAATTCAAGTTCTCTACTGAATTTTACCAAAGAAGACAATTCAATTCTAATTTCTACAGAGAAAGTAAAAATCTTCCACTTCAGTTCATTATTTCACAAAAGACAAAAAGAAATTTAAAGTTTATTTCTAAATTTTCGGTGGAAGATAGAAAAAGTAAAACCATACTTGTGAATATTTCCCCGGGAGATAAAAAGTTCTAGTTCAATTTAAAATTTTCTCAACGAAGTTAAGAAAAGTTCAAGTTCTCTTCTGAACTTTACCAAACAACACACTTTAATTCTAATTTCTCCAGAGAAAATAAAAATCTTCCATTTCAGTTTTAAGGTCCCCAAAGAAATAAAGAAATTTAAAGTTCTATTCTAAATTTTTAGATGGAAGATAGAAAAAGTAATACTATGACTGCGATTGTTTTCCATGAAGATCAAAAGTTTCACTTTATTTATAATTTTTCTTAAATTATGTTCTGGTTTTTCTCAAAGAGATGAAAAATTTAAAGTTCTTTTCTAATTTTTTCATAGAAGATAGAACAAATTATACATTGATTGTGAATATTCAACATGAAGATATGGGACTCCACTTTATTCTGAGTTTTCTCGAAGAAGTGCAAATTGTTCAAGTTCTCCTCTGAATTTTCTTAAAGAAGAGAAAAAGTTAACTCAATTCTGAATTTTACCAATGAAAATGAAAAAACCTTCCAGTTCAATTCTAAATTTCTCAAAGACATAAAAAAATTTAAAGTTCACTTCTAAATTTTTCTGTAGAAGATAGGAAACTATGATTGTGATTATTTTCCAGTGAAGATAAAAAGTTTCACTTTAATTCTAATTTTCTTAAGTTCACTACCGATTTTTTGCAAAGAGATGAAAATTTTTAGGTTCTGTTCCAAATTTTTCATAGAAGATAGAAAAAGTTATACATTGATTTGAATATTTGACATGAAGATAAGGAGCATCACTAAATTTTGTATATAATTTATAGCCCCCTCGGTCAGCGAACTTTAAGCTTTACGTCAGGAGTCTTAGGCTTTTAGTCGTTAGAAAAAATTATTCTGGTTCTCTTTAAGTTCCCATTTCCAGATAAACCAATGTTTTTTTTTGTGAATCAGGACTTCTAGAACGTATATAATATTGAAGTACATTTTTGAGTGGGCCAGCTCTCCCAACCTTTTTTTTTTTTTTTCGTTCTTCGGCTTGCACTTGACTCAGAAGCTTGTGTATGTTAATTTCCAACCGTTAAAAAAAACAAAAAAAAAAAATTTTTTTAGTCATTTTTCGGGTCCCATTTTTTGGAGAATCGTTTATTTCTTCCACTTCCTCTGTATTGAGATTCCCTTAGTCTGGAGGACTTCGGAAATAGTTTTTAAGACGATTGACTGCAGAATTTTTCTTTTGCCCTTTTCGGGCCTTTTTGGGTGACACGTATTCCCAGACTAAATTTTTGTTTGCATGCTGGCCAAGGTACTTAAGGTAATAAGTTTCAAGTTGATTAGCAAAAAACTTTTTTCGGTTCTTTTTTGGCTGCATTTTCAGATGAACAAATCTTTTTTTTCTGTTTGCCCTAAGATTTTAAGATACAATTTTCAGGCCAAATAAAAAAAAGAGTTCTCCTCTAGTTTTTGGATTATATTTTCGGCGGGCCCAACTGCCTTCCATCTGATACCAAAAATGTATGGTCCATTTGAGTAAAAAAAAAAACAATCAATGAAAGTTTCATCATAATTTGACTACCAAGATCAAACATGTCCGTTTTTCTCTTTAAAACCTATGTTTGAATAACAGATAAATCTCAAAATCGGATATCGTTGCTTCTCGGGGCTACATTTTTTGTTTTATCCCCGGAAACATGTTATTTGGACCTTTTGACAAGACTGAAAAAAATACAACTGAAAGTTTTGATCCGATACCATTGAATTAAAATCAACGTGGATGAAGTGAATAAAAACTTTAGAGCCATGGCTAAATAGAGTAAAGAAATGACAGATGGTCTCTGTGAGAGGCAAGGCTGGCACAAATTTTTCAGAATTGTATAAAAATGATCTGATTCACTTGTTGATAGATAGTCTATCATCCATCCTAGGACAGAACTAAGTTAGATAGGCATAGAGTAAGGATCTCAGGGGGTGATCAAGGACAATAAAGAGTAGAGGAGGTAGTGATTACTTCCAATTACTCTCGAAAAGACCACAAGATATTTTAATCGAATGAGCCCTCATTCTTCTTAAAGATTCTTCAAAAACCCCTTACAGACAAAGTGGTCGAGAAAAGCCACACTTCTTAGTAACTTATTGCAACCACATTATTGAAACATCCGTATTGTGAAACCTCCGCAGTAACTTATTGAAACCTCCCTTCCCTTCTTCTTCATTTGAAGCGGGACACAGTAACCTTTGTTTCGATTTAGTTCTGGAGACAACTTATACGAATTTAGGAAAACTGTATAAAAAATGAGAAAATTGTCAAAAAGTGAATCAACGTTTGGAGAACCCACTTTTCCTTAATTCCTTTTTGGAAATGTACGATTGATGCAAAAGATCAAGCGCAAAATTCCAATAGATAATTTCATTTTCTGCTACGTCACTTTTGTTTTCCCTATGGTGTCAAGAGCGCTAGAAATTCAATCCTGAAAAATTACCAGAAATTTCGCAAATTTAATAGAAACTTTTTGTTCTCTGTTTTTCACGACCCCATTCGGTAAACTTCGGTTTCATCATCTTTTGGATTTTCTGATTTACACATCACAAAAAAAGAGAAAAAGCGTTGCTCCACAACACAAATAAATAAAAAACGTATAAATTGAAGGTAAGATAATGGATTTGTTTAGAAAAGCAAGATTAACCTTATAATATGTATAATTTCATTCTGAGAGATTTATCAGTAAATCACATTGAGGTGTTTAACCGTTAAAACTGTGGTTGGTTTCTTATTAACCACAATATTAGCAGATTTTGTTTTCATATTCTTAAATGTAAGCCTGATTTCCGTGAGAGAATAAGCGCGACCCGGAAAGGGTCGAATGCCAAGTATGTGAAGGATAACTAGTAATATTCTTAATGAATAAGTTCTTTCACCCTGACCACGCCCTATCAACAACATTAGTTATACTTAGCTAGGCAATTGCACTAAAAATAAAAAATAAAGTTTATGCATAGGCTGTTCGTAAAAACAAATACATATATTTTACAGTATTTAGTACTAAGAATTCGACGACAAAAATGGAAAATGAAAGCAAGTTAAAAATAAATAGTGTTATTTGATTTCTTTACACAAAAAAGACCTTTTGGCATGCTGATCAATGGTCTGTGTGACAGAGGTACCGATCTCCTAATTTTCTGCCTTCGGCCAGGGGTACAATGCGTGGCTGAGGCAAATCATCCAACGCCTCCCGTGTTTTCCCCCAGATTTCTCCAGGTACCCATTTAGAACTGGGGAGCTCCTGTCCTCGGGAATTCAAGTCTAACACGCTATTCACCCGGATTAGCGTGACGGCTAAACCGTCTTGGGAGCCGTGACAGCTCCCCAGACGGCTGATTTTCGAGTTTGTTGATTTTTGTATTAAAATCAACTTGGCGGAAGGGATGAAATACTTGAGAGTCATGGCTAGTTGGAGTAAAGCCAAGACGGATAGTCTCAGTGAGAAGCGAAGCTGGCTTAACTTTTTCCCGTAAAACTGATACCCGTTTAAAACTGGGGAGATCCTGTCCTCAGGATTTCAAGTCTAACCTGGCTAGGACGTCTGATTTTCGAGTGTGTTGGTTTTTGAATTAAAATCAACTTGGTGGAAGTAATGAAATGCTTGAGAGCCATGGCTAATCATGGTTGCAGCGGTAGCTTCAACCTAGTAAAGAGCGAACCACAGCCCACAGTATCTAAAAGTTAAAAAACGTATTTTGAAAAAAAAAATGCCAAGTAGTAAAAATTGTCATATGACACTGATTCAGGGATGGTGACTATTATTTCGGTTCACCTTAAAAGTAAAAGTTTATTGCAAAAAGAAATTTATGGTGATTTCGAAAAAAAGCCTGAAACCCCTTGAAAATGGCGTCCGGTCAAAAATGAAAGTAGCCTATACCGTTGGAATCAGTATGGTCGGATACCAAATAAAGGGAAATTAGAGTCCCCTCCTTGAACAACAAAAAAAAATTGCTTTTTTGCATCAGTAGCACTGATGTGTTTCCCATTTTTTTTTTCGTTTTTTTTTTTCAGGCCTAGCGGGTTACCAGAACATCATAGAGAGATGCTTAATAGCTCATTCAAAAGCTATTTCTTATATCTACTTGATTTTTATAAAACCCATAACTGGAGGTTTATAAGAGCCCCTCACATATGCTCCCCCTCCAAACCCTCTTAGAAAGTTCAATAAATCGCCTACTCATTTTAAAAGTAAAAGATTATTTCGAAAACAAATTAACTATAACTAAAAACTTTTCAATTAAAAATCTACCAAAACTTAAGCTTGAATGATCAACAGTTTTGAATTGAACTTTCAAACTTCACTCTCTAATGAAGCTTGTGTGCTAGTTCTAGCGGCGGTAATTGAGGGGAAGGGACGTCCTTGCCCCCTCAGTTTTTTTGCTCCTACTTAGGTTTTGAGAAACACCTTTTTTTGGTCATTTCACTGGAAAAGGCACTTTTTCATCCGAAAAAAATGGGGCAAACAACCGAAAGTGCACTCTATGGGAATGTGCTATCAAGTAAAATTTACAAAAAGCGACTTGGCATAAATATAAGCTTTTAAATGAGCCCTTAAACAGTTGCCTTTGGTACAGAAGCCTTCTAGTTTCTGCTAGTCAGTAGGCGATTTATAAGGCCCTGTCTTCATTATAGCTTTTTCAGGCGAAGTTGGCCGAGTAAAAACAGCATGTTGTTCATCGAAAAACAAACGTTCCTGAAAAAATATGTATTGTTTTGTAAAGTATGGATAATGGACTTTATAAATATTATAGACTGAAAGTTTTTCATAGCTGTCAAGGTTGTCTGCACTATTTTCTAGGGGTGTCTTATCTATTTGATGATTAGAAACTATATTAAAAATTTGCAACTGAAACTAAGGAGTGACATTAAAACCTAAAACGAACAGAAATTATTCCGTATAAATAAAAAAGATCATGGCAGCGTTGTTTCTACATGAAATTTGAATAAAAAATGAGCAAAGATTAAAATAAAAAAAAACAAAGTTTTTCCGAGGGAAGTAAAGAGCGAAGTTGAAACTTAAAACGGACAAAAGTTATTACTTCACAGCCTATATAATATATATATATATATATATATATATATATATATATATATATATATATATATATATATATATATATATATATATATATATATATATATATATATATATATATATATATATATATATATATATATATATATATATATATATATATATATATATATATATATATATATATATATATATATATATATATATATATATATATATATATATATATATATATATATATATATATATATATATATATATATATATATATATATATATATAGATATATATATATATATATATATATATATATATATATATATATATATATATATATATATATATATATATATATATATATATATATATATATATATATATATATATATATATATATATATATATATATATATATATATATATATATATATATATATATATATATATATATATATATATATATATATATATATATATATATATATATATATATATATATATATATATATATATATATATATATATATATATATATATATATATATATATATATATATATATATATATATATATATATATATATATATATATATATATATATATATATATATATATATATATATATATATATATATATATATATATATATATATATATATATATATATATATATATATATATATATATATATATATATATATATATATATATATATATATATATATATATATATATATATATATATATATATATATATATATATATATATATATATATATATATAATTAGTACAAATAAACCAACTAATTATGTTTCCCTATATTTCCAGGATTATAGAAAACTAGCGCTTTACTTTGGCTTTACTGAAAACCCAAAATAATATAGGAGTTTTGGTTCAGTAAAAGCAAACCAATTAAGGACACTTTTTACAGAAGAAAAATATTATCAATCCCTTTTAAGATAAGGCAATAATCCATTTTCGGATTGTTGCTTCTTTTTTTTTTCTCGTTTAATTTGGTATCACTTCTGCAAGATGGCTCAGTTCAATGCCTGGGTCTCGCTTTGGTTCTGAAAAGGACGTGTCGTGATTAGTTTGTAGACAAGTTCGAAGTATAGCCATCTTGATAGTATTAGGACTAGACCCCGGTGCCGCGCCGATGAGGGAAGACCGGTGGCGGCGGGGCCAAAAATAGCGCGTCGCGCCGCGCCGCCGGTAAGTTGTTGGCGGCACGCCACCGGTAAGATGTCGGCGGCGCGCCATCGGTGCGATCAATGTTGACCGCAAACATTAATGTTTTCATCAGTCTTTCTCAAATCACAGCTTAAATTTACAACAGATTCAAGCCTATTCATGAGTTCAAAAATTTACAAGTCGCTGGCTGGAAACTGGTCTTCTTCGTTATTCATCAAGAGAAGTAGAAATCTGGTAGAAACAAAATGGCTGTGGCGTTTCAGAACCATTGCATAATATGAGTAGTTGAAGTATCTATTAGCTATGTATTCTGAACATAAATAATTATCAAAATTAGTAAAAAAAAATTTTCATCGAGCATTACTGCATACAAAACTTCAAATACCGTATCACAAAATTCGTTCTGGGTAAAAACTTTGAATATAACTTTGAACTTAGAAGCTTAATTTTTTCATAATACCCTTTGCCTATATTTGTTTTGTCATCTTTAAAACAGTTGAAATGGATGACTTTGATATTGATTGTTTTTTGCTCTTTTAAATTCCTAAAAAGTCCTTTTGTTTTCAAGACCGGTTTTTAATAGCAATTTAAAAAAATGAATCTTAAAGTTTTTTTTGTTTTCTTTATAGAATATATGTTATGTAGGCTAAGCTAAACTGCTGCTTTTTTATTGCTTTTGGCTGCTCTTTTGGATATTATTAATTTTTTTTGGGGGGATTCATTCCAAATTATGAACTAATAAATTCCTAATATCAGTCAAATTATAAACTGCATCTAAAAGGAGTAAATTTATCAAATTGACTAATTCATGACGGACACTTCACATGATAACATTTCAATTACAATGAAACAAAAAACACTTAATAGTTTATTATATATATATGAAAAAAATGAAAAAAATGAAAAGCTCATCCGGTTTAAATGTAATTAAATGAAATAATATGCAGACTGAAGTAGCTCCAGGAAGATGTTGGGATTTTCATCCTAGTTCGTCACTTTTAATCCAAGCAAAATGTTAAGACATTTAGTACCAGTTATTGAGTTTAAGCTTTGATTTCCAAATGCTCCCAAAAATTGCCAAATTTAAGAAAGTCGCAACAATAAGTCACATGTGATCAAAACACTCAAAGACTCCTCTTTGATCCCCACCCAGGCTCAAAGCTTCTGCTATGGTCAATTTCCTTGGAAGTCTCCAAAGAGTTTCTTTTTAAAATAGCTTTTAAGCGTAGTTAGGGGTATTTAGCCTTTTTTGCTTTTCTTCAAAGCTTTGAAAAAGTGTTATAATATTCCAAATGTTACATTTGTGCATATTTTTGGTAATAATTTGTGGGGTGGTCGATTTTTTTAAACCACTGTAGATACTTAAGAACGTTGCAACATCTAGTACCCCGAGGTCAAAAGACTGTCAACGACTGCTCCTTGAACCTCCCAAATTGAAAGCTTTTATTATGACCTGGCCTTTTAATGTAACTTGGGCATTGGACATAGGGCGCCATTGTCAGTCGAGCGCAATGTTAGGTGGGGATGTCATTATCGTTATCGTCAAACCAATTCGTTCTAGTGTGAATATGCCGGGTAGCTAAGAGTGAAAATTTTCAAAGTGAACCAGTTTTATCACTAAGAAAAAAAACGGGTTGAACGCATATGTCCCTTTCCCTTTGGACGAAAAAACCATGCAAGTGCTGTATCTAGTATAACTCACGAAAATCTTGTTAATTTTTGTCAACTTTTTAGCATCCCTGCTTTCAATAAAAAAAAAAAATCAAGGTACTATCACTTAAATATAATAACTCCCTATGCCCCCCCCTGCTGGATACTATCTTGATAGGATACCGTCTCTGCTTTAAATAAGAAAAAATAATTAACATATTGGTATCCCTGCTTTCAAAAAAAAATCGAGGTATTATCATTTAAATATGATAGCTCACTACCCCTCCCCCGGCATACCACCTTGATAGGATGCCGTCTCTGCTTTAAATTAAATAAAAATTCAAGATATTATCATTTAAATGTAATACCTCCCTACCCCCCCCCCCTGGATACCACCTTGATAGGATACCGTCTCAGCTTTCATTAGAAAAATAATTTACTTAATAATTAACTAGGTCACTATATGGTTCAAACAAACACGCAAAAAATAACGTTAAATAGCTTAGTGTTCCTTGAAAAAAAAATTGAGGGTGTGAGTATAGGGGTACAAAGACAACAACAAAAATGTCAAAATTATTCAGATATACTCAAATTACTGAAAAACTGAGTTATAGATTCGCCGCGGAATCCAGTGAGATCTAAATAATCTAATAGTAATAGAGTACACAAAAGCTAAATTAGACCAGAAGTCTCAGAGACTTTGCAAAATACCCTATACGATGGACAAGTCCTAATAGTGGGCCCTGGGTCTATTAAAATATTTCAATGGTTTCCCAGGAAATTTGATATCATTTTCTTCTGTCTCCACTTTAAAAGAAAAAATAATTACTTTTTGGTATCCCTGATTTCAATAAAAAAAGAGGCATTATCCTTTAAAAATGATAGCCCCCTATCCCCCCCTCCCTATAGGGAAAAATTTAAAACTCATTTATGAATCATATTTTTGGGGTAACTTCTGGTTCAATCTCCACTGCCCCCACTTTTTACATAGATTAGTATATATCAAAATTTTACCTCAATAGAAGGTTTTTTTGGGGGGGGGGGTATGTTTCAGAAAGAAAATTTTATTTTCTATAAGGGTTCAACAGTTGAGATTAAACATTAAGAAAACCTTATCTAAAAACAGCAAAAAAAAATCTGCAAATTTACAATTCAGCAGTAGAAACAATCTGTCGCCTGTCAATTTCAAAATCAAACTGAAGGCTGAAGCTGTATAGTAGTGAATGCGTTCTATAATTATATTCAACTTGAAAATAAAATTCTTGACTAAGAAAATGTAAGAAATAGCGATTAGGAAACTGCATTCGAAATGACTTAAACTCATTTCATAAAGACGATTTTTTTTTGTCAACATAAGAAGAACTGTGTATATTACAATATTTGCAATTGCATATTGCATCTGTCTGGTTTTTATGCAAAGATAACAAAAAGAGACGAAAATTAATGAACAAGAGAGTAATGAAGAATTATAGTATGCAAAGAAATATTTGGCAGGGAAAGTCACTGGTGATAAATCGCTAAGGGTGGCACCGTGATTGTATGATTTTCGGGGATTCGGGGAACCAAATTTTTTTCAGGGTAACGCATAGGTTTTTGTGAAAATACCCGAAAATTCGGGGACAGTGCAAGCCCTGCTTGATTTCTAATCAGGCAAATCGAAATACTAAACCACACGAGAAGAAAAAGCTCCGACTTTGCGGTTGACGCACTAAAGAATTGCTGCAAAATTAAGTTGAAGTCGACCGAACACC
The DNA here is from genome assembly GCF_049724085.1 of Artemia sp. Qi Xiang Cuo. NCBI lineage: Eukaryota > Metazoa > Arthropoda > Branchiopoda > Anostraca > Artemiidae > Artemia > Artemia sp. Qi Xiang Cuo. Next base: position 29,440,865 of record NC_142808.1, on the reverse strand, counting down.
GCCGCCTCTGCCAGCGGCGGCGTGCCTGCGAGGCGCCGGCGACGGTACGACACTTCGGCGGCGTTCGACAGGGCCTCTCGTCGGCGGCGTTCGGTCGATCCGTCGGCGCGGCGCCGGGGTCTAATTAGGACTATAGACTAGCTTTAGAATTTGTATCATAGCTTGAAATTCACTGTTGTATAGAGAGAAAAAACCAGATTCCCAGAGCTCCCAGGAAAATAATCGGATTTCCAGAGTTCATATTATTTCTTATTTGATCTTCATTTCAAGTAATACTAAAGCATATTTCTTACAATCTAAGATTGTATATTACTCACTATTGGTATTATAGCTGCCGAGAACAAAATGCCACCTGATAAATCAATCCAATATTTCTGTATGCTGTTCAACTACTTTGGGGCTATTAAAAGAATATTTAATTTTACGCTTATGTTTTTAAGATAATTTAAATTGTACACTGAAAGTCACTGGTGTCACAACTGGTGTAAGAGTATGAAAAGTTTTATAGATTAATTTATTGTTTTCAGGCTAAACACTCACTTTTGACTCCCAAATCAATATTCCTGTTTTTTATACTTGACTTTTGTGTTTTCAGTAAAGCCCTAGTTTTCTATAATCCTAGAAACATAGGGAAACATAATTAGTTGGTTTATTTCTTCTAGTTTTATTGATATATATTAGATAGGCTGTGAAGTAATAATTTTTTCCGCTTTAAGTTTCAACTTCGCTCTTTACTTCCATCGAAAAAACTTTTTGTAAGATTAACTGGAATGAAGCCAAGACGGATAGTCTCAGTGAGAGGCAAAGCTGGCTCAACTTTTCCAGAATTGTATATAAATTATTCATTTCACTTGTTGATAGATAGTTTATCATAATTCTTCCATCCTAGAGGAGAACTAAGGTATATAGGCATAGAGTAAGGGTAATTAAAGTAGTCTTTTAGATCTGTGAGCCATTTGAAGGTAGTTGGAGACAACAATTTAAAAGTTTTCAAAGATTTATGAATGACCATGTCCACAAGACTTGCAGGCATTTGGGGAACTGAGATTGTTTTTGCATAGCTATGAAAATATCATAGCGTTCAAAGCGCGTTTACTTGTATCAAACAGTTCGTGGTAACGAACTGAAAGTAAGGAACGACCCGGCTCAATAGTATCCGAAACTCTAAAAAACGGAATTTTGATACCAATAGATACATCAAAAGAATCAAATTTTAATACTGAATTCAAATATAAAAGTTTCATCAAGTTTAATCTTACCCATCAAAAGTTACGCGAGAAAGTTACCTGAGAAAATGAGCCTTATTTTCGAAAAAAAGGGGGAAACACCCCTAAAAGTCATAGAACTTTAATGACACCATCATATTTAGCGTATCAGAGAACCCTACTATAGAAGTTTCAAGCTCCTATCTGCAAAAAATGTGGAATTTTGTATTTTCTGTCAGAAGAAAGATCACGGATGAGTGTTTATTTTTTTTTTCCCAGGGGTGATGGTATCGGCCCAATGGTCCTAGAATATTGCGAGAGGGCTCATTCGAACGGAAATTAAAAGTTCTAGTTCCCTTTTTTAGTGACAAAAAATGGAGGGCAACTAGACCCCCTCTCCACTTTTTTTCCCAATGTCACCTAATCAAAATTTTGAGATTGCTATTTTGTTCAGCATGGTTGAAAAATACAATAACTATGTCTTTGAGGATGACTTAATCCCCCACAGTCCCCGGGAGAAGGTCTGCAAGTTATGAGTTCACATATAGTATTGATTATTGGTACGTATACAGAAGTTTTCAGGGGATAATTTTTCTGGTAGTTGGGGGGGGGGGGTCGTGGGTTACGCGGGAGGATCTTTTCATGGAGAAAGTTTTTACGAGGGAAGGGACATTGCTATGAAGGGGGCACCAGATTTCCCAGCACTATTTAAAAAAACGATCAGAAATTAAATAAAAAAAACAACATTTTTTTCAACTGAAAGTAAGGAACAACATCAAAACTTAAAACGAACAGAAATTATTCCGTATATGATTAGGTTTACCCCCTAGTTATTACCTCAGTCTTTACGCTAATTTTGTTTTTTTTTACTTTCATCAGAGCTATTCATTCTAATTAATGGTCTTTGTGATTGAGAGGTCATTCTTAAAGAATTTGAACAAAATTTGATCTTTAGCTTAAAAGCGAGGTATTGACAAGGGGACGAACCACCTAATATACATAATAAAAAATATACGAATATAGAAGTTCGTTACGTAAGTTAATTCGTAAGTTACGTCAGATCAAAATTTCGAGAAAGCCATTTAGCCAAAAAAAAGTAAAACTAATATGCAAATTTCGTTTTAATTATTCATATACGGTGAGCCAAAATCAAAGCTGCATTAATTCAAAACGTTCAGAAATTAAATAAAAAACAAGATTTTTTTAACTGAAAGTACGGAGCGACATTAAAACTTGAAACGAACAGAAATTATTCGGTATATGAAAGGGGCTGTCCCCTCCTCAACGCCCCGCTCTTTACGCAAGAGATTGAATTTTTCTCACAACTCAACTTTTTAAAACAATAAAAAACTTTAGCGTAAAGAGCGGGGCGTTATGAAAACAATTCATACAAAAGAGCCAATTAGGTTTTGCGTTCATTTTATCAGTTAAAAATTTGACATAGCAACGATGGGCAAATACAACAGCGGGTTAAAAAAAAAACAGGGTTGTTTGGCATCCCCTTCTGACATGCACCTAAGGAATAATGAGACTTAATGGGAGCAACTTAATTAGAGTCCACTAGGTAAAGTACTACTTAAGGAAACCAACCTCATCCACCCTAGAATGCCAGGCTCCGTTCCTTTTGACCGTAGGATTTTCACAGTTTTGTACTTTCACAATGACGCCTCGTTAAAAAAAAAGTCAGAGCGATTGTGCTAATTCAGTCGGTACCATGCAGTGAAACGAAAAGGGTCAGAATTAGCAAAATCACTGCATATGTTGGATATATGAGGGGGTCCCGTTCAATATAAATTTTTTGGCAGTCCTTGAATTTGTGGAGAATCTGGATGTACAATTTTTTTAGGGACAATGAACGTGATATTATTCTGTCTGATGACTAGAACCCTTACCTTTATATTACACTAAAATCTTCTTTTTTTCAAAGATTTTTCCAGATTTTGTTTTATCAGAAATAAATGAATTCTACAACCTTTGAAAGGAACTCTCAGGAAGTAACTTTTTTCCTGTATAACTCAAAAGCTATGAGGGATAGATCAAAGCGAACCAATTCAGACAGGGAAATTATAGAGTGGTTAGAGGCAGATAACTGAGATGGTGACAACGAGTTAGCAGCTAATGATAGCGACGAAGAGGAAGATTTTGTGGAAGAGCAGTCAGACGTAGATTCTGATCTACCAGATAGTGACGAAGACGTAATATATATTCGAGAGTCAAGTTCATCCGATGATGAACTTGACGTTGACCAGCCACCCGCTACGCGACGACAAACAAGAAAAAACGTGCGAACACCAGAGGAATCTGACGATTCTACAGATAGCCACGATGAAAATATTGATATGCAACCTTAAGATTCAAAAATTGTCATACCGAAGAGTGCAAGACTTCGTCGAAAGTAACGTTGTCCTGATCGCTGGTCGGTGCTTGCACCTTCTAGCCAAAGAAATCCCGGAATGAACATTGTTAATGCTATAAGCGGACCAACAGACAGAGCAAAGCAAGCTGACAACGCATTGCAATTCTTTCAACCTTTTTTTCATAGACGATATGTTTGGATTAATAAAAAAAAGCATAAACGTCAAAATTCACTCAAGAATTGCCAGTTATTGTGACGTAGAAATCACGACAGGGCAAATTACTATTAGAGAACTGAAAGGAATCCTCTGTGTTCTTTCCATTAGCCCTGCTTCAAAAGACAGCCACCTGTCCACAGATGCCATGTTTGACCCATTCGCGTCTCGCTCATTCTGCAGGGTGGCATTTAGTAAAAGGGGGTTTGAGTTTCTCTTTGATTGCTTGTGTTTTTACCATAGATCTCCATGGAACAAGCGGAAGAATACTAGATCCCTTTGCATCAATCCGTGAGCTGTGGGAATTATTTGTTGAGAAATGCAAAGAAAACTTAAAGGCTGGACCATACATGACTGTTGACGAACAACTGCGGAGTTTCTGCGGCCGCTGCAGATTTCCAATATACGTCCCGAATAAGCTTTCAATATATGATCTGAAGTTGGTCATTGTTTGTGACATAGGGACAAAACAATTTTTTTATGCTCGATCTCAACTGGGAAGAGGAACTCTAACCAATGGAACCACTAGCGAGGTATTTTAGTGAAAGAGCTATGCCGACTCTTCGCAGGCAGCAACTGAAGTGTAACCCTTGATAATTTGTTTACAAGTGCTCTTCTTGCAGACAAACTTCTTCAAAACCCCTTCAAGGTGACTGCGGTAGGGATTATCCGAAAAAAATAAGAAGGAAATACCTAAAGATCATCTTGAAAAGAAAGGAAGGAACACTAGGTCGTCAATGTTTTGTTTTAACAAAGAAAAGACCTTTGTACCCCTTACTTCAAAGAAAGGGAATTTGGTCCTGCTTCTCTTGGAGATGCACCAAGGGCAGTTTATTGCTGAGTCTGGAAAACCTGAAATCCTTGTAACATACAACCAGACGAAGTACGGGCTGGACATATTTGATTAAATGTGCACCACTCTGAGCTGTTCATGAAAGACCCAAGGGTTGCCCCTTTGGATCATGTACGACATGCTGAATGTGATCTCCATAAACTCTTTCATTGTCTATTAAAGAACACAAGTCGCTTAGGTGAAAAGCCGGTCAATCGACGAGAGTTCTTGATGAATCTTTACCATGACCAGGCTACCCCATTTGAAGTACCATTTAGAATGACCACGTTTGTCAAGCCCAATCCATGAAGCTATCTGTGACATAATTTACGTGACTAACGTTTCGAACAAAGTCTTCACTCGACATCCTATACGAGTGAACTGTAGACATTGCCCTTCTCAGATTGACTGCAAAACGTCGATCGCTTACAAATTTTGCAGGAACCCTGTTTGTCGAGATGACATTGCAGGTGTCTGCGTAAAACACACGAATTGACCAGTTTGTCACTATTATATTTTTATTTTTTAATACTGAAATAGACAAAGTACTTTGATGCAAAATTCTGGTTCCTATCGCTAATGGTTACGGATATACAGGTTTCGAAAGACACACCCGGTCACTTTGACCGACCCTAGTATTCTCCATAAGCAGCCTAGTATTCTAGAGTTGAAGCCCGCTTTTTAACACGGAGGTACAGAGCTGTAACTTCTCTTTTTCTCTTTGCAACACAGCTTCAACACCATCAGAGAGAAAACTTAGATGTCCCAAAAGGTTTTCAGATTTAAGTTATAGGTCTAATTGCCACCAAATATGATACTATATTACTAATGCCGGATAAGAATAATGGGTGCTTCCCGGTATGTTTTGATTTGGGGGGAAGGAAGACTTACAACATCTTCCAAAGTGGTTGGAAAGGTCTGACAGAAAAAAATATTTTGCCAGAAATACTACAACATATTTCTTTTCCAAAAACTCCACAATTTGTAATTTTCTAGGATTTATGTCCTTAAAGAGAGCAGTATAATGCCTCACCAGCTCCTTTTTCTTAGAGCCCATACAAAGAATCAATAGAAAAAAACATTGCATGCAGCATCTATAAAACAAAAAAACGAATGTCTTTAGCCAGACGAGATCAGCTTCCAGATCAATGACGTCAATTTTATTTTTTATGATTTTAGAATAAAATATATTGGTGAAACGTATGCAGAAAAGTGATCCTTTGTGATGTTGCTGCAAAAAGCGAACAAATAAAGATGACAAGCCAGAAGAAGAATTTGTATTCTTGTTGATGATGTTTGTGAACTATGCTCCTGCATCACGTTTGCAGATGTGCTATGAGCTATTGTAATTTATTATTTTTCACGTGTCCGCATTGTTTCTGTTTTTACCTGTATTAAGACTGTATACTATTTACTGCAGTTAAATAACGTCCGTGAAACGGTCCGCTGTGTAAACGTTTATTTCTTAGCCTGCGGTTCATTTTCGGATACAGAATAGTACATGTCTTCTTACCTACTTTTCGTGATGTTAAACGTCTGAAATATATTAAACATCGAAATCGAAAATTAAAAAAAATTAAAGCTTCTTTTTATAAGTCGGAATTTCTGGTAATATTCCCCAATGCATTTTTTTTTTTGGAGAGATAAAGAAATTTTTTTAGGTTGTCAATGAGATAAATGTGAGGTTCTGTCAGTATTCAAAACTTTATACTTTCTAACAAGTTTAGCTTCGGAGATACGACATTTTTGCTACACAAAACGTAGGTAATTCAAAAATCAAAATTTTAAAATTGAAAAGACACAGAAGGATTTTATTTTATTGAAAACAATGTCAACTCCAGTTTTTAAAAGATTCAGGTCTGTTTAAACGCGTTGGAAAAAGTTCTACATTACCTAGAAAAAAATTACCTGTGGGTTATCAAAAAATTTGATTCACCCTGACAACTTTGGAAATTATTTCTAAGCGAACAAAGCAATTTCGTACATAAGGAAGTTCATATCATCTTGTATACTTTCCATAGTATTATCCATTTAAAATACAAAACTGTGTTGGCTTAGAATTTTCAGAAAATCGGAACTGGTATTCATGATCAGCTTTTTCTGAGCTATTCCCGGGAAATAAAGAAGAGATACAGAATCTTGTTCTCCAGTTTTCAGAAAGATGTTTTAACGTTCTGGAGGAGTGTGACATGAAATTATTCTGAAAAAGTTAACTTCTTCAGCTAGGATAGTTTTGGTTTGGCAACATGTACAATACGAGAAAAAAACGATTTTCTTCTGGTTAATTACTGGAAATTTTACAGACTTTCACTGGACCTTTCTGTCACTTTTCACGATTCCCAAACCAGGGAAAATTTCGATCTGGAGCTAAAGACCACTGATCAACTAATAAAAAACCTGCCAAAGTAGTAGTAATGCTCCGCAACAGAATTACACTAAATCAGTATTCATCTAGGAGATCCAAGTCGATTTCCACAAATTAGAACATAAAAAATAGAAAATAGAAAATGGAAATGAAAAAAATGGAAAACCATTAGAACTACAAGATAAAAGAATATAAGACAGAATCAAAATCAAAGTGAATCAGCCATATAAACTTTCTACCTCTACCCCCTTCCAATACCAAATAATCTGGATATTTACGCGTTCTTGTCGTAGTATTCAACATATTTTGCCTCAAAATGACCCTCAACGACAGGAATAAATTGGTATTCATTTAAATGCGTTTGACAATAATTTTAATATTTTATGCTAACATTTATTACATTGTAAATTTTGCTAATATCAACATTTAAACATTTATATCGTTAAAATGAATAGTTCAAGCCTTCCAAGCTTTAAAAACACAAGACCACTTTTAAAATATTAGTAAAACTTGAAGGTTTAAGTGAAAATCTCTCTGTGAAAATCTATACTAAAGCCCATTTTTTGATGACAAGATTTTTGGCCGCCCTTTTTTTATGCAGCCACCCACAAGAATATATCCTGGATATTACAAAGGCTGATTCGCTATTGCATATAACAATTACTACTAACATTTATTCAGATCAACTACGGCTATGGGTCAAAAACATTTTTAAGTACTTATTCCCTGTGGGTAGTCTACTTCCAGTAATCATGAGACTCAATTTACTATGTATTCTGAATGTGCTCAAGTTTTCTCATGAAAGCTAAAATTTGAACAGATGGCATTTTCGCAAATTTGTCTTTATAGCGAGTAATACATACCAAAGCCTTACTTTTCAATAGTAGATTTAGGATATTTTCAAGTTTTATGATTTTCACGTAATTAGCAGTGCCAGTTCAGGCAACAACGCGTCAAGAAATAACAAGAATCCCTAAGGAGTCTATTTTAGAACTCCGATCTTAAATTTGATAAAAAAAAGCTTTTTTTTCAACTGAAAGTAAGAAGCAACAACAAAACTTAAAACGAAAAAAGAATATATCACACTTATGAGGGGCATTGCCCCCTCCCCAATACCTGGCTCTTCACGCTAAGGTTTTTTAGTATTTTTAAAAAAGCTTAGTGTTCTAGTTAACCGACCTTTGTTTTTCTGGAGTCGTGTTTGGAGAACGGGGACAAAAAGTGAACTTTAGCGTAAAGAGCTAGGTATTGAGGAGAGGGCAATCCCCCTCACATACGTGATAATTTCTCTTTGTTTTAAGTTCTAGTGTTCCTCTTTACTTTTAGTTGTATTTTTTTTTTTTTTTTTTTCTGATAGTTTTTCTAATAATGCCCGGAAAGCCAACTCCATACTGAACCAAGGTACTTATGAAAGTCAGAAATAAGATAATTTACTGAGGAATACAATTCTTATAAAGGGGAAGTACCTTGTTGGTAGGAAGCAAATGCATTAGTATGGTGATACGTACTTATTAGGCTGATAGAAGCTGTTCGGGGAGAGGGAATTTTCTTTGGGGAAATTTTTCATGAGGTAAATTTTCTATGGAGAAAAATTTCTCAAGGGGAATTTCCTTTGGAGATGGGAGGAGGATTTCCCGGAATGATTCGCAAAACAACCATAATTTAACGTTAATGTTTTTCTACTGAAAGCAAGGAGCATCATTCGAAAAGCAAATTATCCCATATATGTGGGGATGCTCGTTCCATCGACCCTTGCCCTTTAAGCTAGAGTTTGATGTTTTGTCACAATTTTTTAAGAAGAAATGTTCAAACACAAGGGCCATGAATTTGAATAAGAAGTGTTTTAAAGATCTTTTTAGCGTAAAGAGTGAGGGTCGAGGAAGGGGCAACCGCACTCGTATACGGAATAATTTTTGTTCGTTTTAAGTTCTAGTGTTGCTTCTTAGATTCAGTTGAAAAAACTAGTTTTTTATTTATTAAAAGTAAGAACTGTGGTTGCAAGGGTGATGGGAAAAGTAGAATAACCATGGCAAAGGTTATTTCAACTTCGGAAGGATAGGAAGATGAGTCATCAATTTAAGTTTAGGATACTCGAAGCCAGAGACATGACTGTAGTTAACTAAAGCTCTGAAACATGGACAGTTCAAAATCTTGAGGAAGCTATGCTAGATATTTTCCAGCGATGCTCTTTCAGGATAGTCACAGTTGCTCCTTTAAATAACAATGTAGCCGAAAATAGGCTGTGCGAAAAATATGGCTCGAAACTACTTTGTAGGGCTATAAGCCTAAGGGAGAATGGCGATTTGACAAGAAGGGTATTTTTTAGGACAATGCACCTTTGGGAAACAATAAGCACAACTTCCTTGAGAGGGGCAGTAAAACGTCATAGGATGAAAATTTAAAGGAAGAATGAACTTCATATGGGGAAGGACTAATAAAGAGAAAAACTCTTAACAAATCGGAGTGGAGGAGGAGCGTTCACAATTGTTCTAGCCTCGGATTGCCTAGTGTTGCAATAAACTTGAAGTATTTGTGGCCGTCATAATGTAGTTTTAGTCATACAGAAGTCTGGAAGTAAAAGTTCGGGCCTAGTAGCTAGATTAAAGTCAAGGAGATTGATTTGACATAACTCCTGAACTCCTATTTATAAAGACAAATTTTAAGATAGAACAGATTCCGCATATTAATCTTTGATAATTCATTAAGCTGTTTATTTTACTTTGAAATCCCATAAAACCAACTTGCAAAATCAAGGAAGAGCGCTTTTAGAAGTCATTCTCTACGTGCCCTAGGTCTATGAAGCTTTCAGGAATAGACTTAAAAACTAATTTAGGTTTCGGGAATAAATAGTATAATAGTATAAATAGTAGAAACAGAAAATCTTCCAGGCCCTATTGTTTGCGAAATAGGATAAGTCAGGTCTAAGCTTATACTTAAACTATTTCGCAAACAATAAGGCTTGGAGGTTTTTCTACAGACAGGGTAATTATTCAAAACAAACAAGGCTCGAGTTTTGCTTGGAGAAGGCATCTCCAAGAGCGTATTTGGTTTGAATATAATCAAATTATAAATTCAAATTACAATCAAATGATATCTTTGTTGCAAATGTTTATACAAACTTACAAGCCTTACAAATGTGGAAGGAAAGGGGCCAGTAACTAAAAACTCGTTCAATATTAAAAATAATTTCTGAAACCTAACTTGGGGTATGTGTCCATCCCCAAGAGCTTATTTCGTATAGCAAAAAAGTCTTATGAGTATTGATCAAAACAACTTTTTCCACAAAATAAGTTTTTCAAAGAAAAGTAAAGAACTCTATTAAACCAAAAATGAGCAAAAATAAAAATCAAATAATCTACCAAGCGTGAAACTACCGCAAATTGGCATCGATAAATAGATGAAACCCAAAACGAACAGAAATTACAATAAATAACCGAGTCATATTCAAAACGAGCAGAAATTAACATGAGTAGGGCTCAAAACCCCTATGCCTCCCCAAGGCCATAAAGTAATTTGCACTTTACTGAAAAAATATAAATGTTTTTAAATTTATAACTTAAATAAATCAAATAATATTAACATTTTGATTAATAAATATCAGTATGTGTATATTAAATTTGACAATACACATTCGTTTGTATTTTTTTAAGTGAAGTGTAAATTATGTTCTGGCCTTGGAAAGGCATAGGGGTTTTGAGCCCTACTCATGTTAATTTCTGCTTGTTTTGAGTTTGACTCGGTTATTTATTGTAATTTCTGTTCGTTTTGGGTTTCATCTATTTATCGATGCTGATTTGTTGTAGTTTCACGCTTGGTAGATTATTTTATTTTATTTTTGCTCATTTTTGGTTTAATGGAGTTCTTTACTTTGTGGAAAAAGTTTTTTAAATTAATTTCTCTTCGTTTTATATTGACATAGTCTGTTCAGGGAAAAAGAAAATAAAAGTTTGAATCTTTTCGTTTTTTAAGAATTTATTGTTTGGCCTGCTATTTGTAATGCGGAGAAAAATTTTCAGCAATTTTTAATAATACAGGCCCGTTCAAAAACTTGGACACAAACAGTAGTGTTTAATTTAGTTTTATAACTTCTCTAGTTGACCTGAAATAGACAACTTGACACAATTCACTATAGAATATGTTAACTTTCTTTGGTAGCTTGGATACACTTCCGCTACTTTGATTTGGTTAAATTTTGAAGAGCAGAAGTAGCCCCGAAAGTTTGAACATAATACCCTCAGTTGTTCTTGGGATACTGCTGAGATGCCTTATTGAGAATTAGCATTAACACAGTACATTTTGATTTAATCTTAAGGCTACATTTAGTTTTTAAACATAATGGGAAAATGGGAGGGTGGGTGTGGGAGGGGGATTAGTTTCCCTACAAACACTTTCAACTATTAAAAAGGGCACTAGCCCATTCAATTTTCAATCGAATGAGCCATTCTCGAAGTTTCTACGACAACTACTTCGATACGAAGTGCCCTGGTCTAAAAAAAAAAAAATAATAATACTTTGTACCCACATCGCTCTTTACTATAAAAATGTCAAGCCTTCCAATCACTTTCGACAATTAAAAAGGGCACTAGCCCTTTCAATTTCTAATCGAATGAGCCCTTTTTGAGTTTCTATGTCAACATTTTCTATAAACACCTTATTTGCCCCAAGGGCATACATTACAACCCTTGCCCTGAGGGCTGTGAGGGGGGTTGTCATCCTAAAAGACCTAATTTCCAGAACTTTCAACTGCGTTGAACAAAATGGTAATATCAAAATTTTGATTGGATGTGTTTGAGGAAATGGTGGACGTGATGGGGGCGTTAGTTGCTCTCCAATCACTTTCAACTATTAAAAAAGGCACTAGCCCTTTCAGTTTCCAATGGAATGAGTCCTTTTGAAGTTTCTACGACAACACTTTCTATAAAAACCTTATATACTCCCAGGGTATAACTTACAACCCTTGCCCTGAGGGCTGGAGGGGATGGGGGGGGGGGGTCGTCGTCCTCAAAGACCTAATTTCCATAACTTTTAACTACGTTGAACAAAATGGCTATCTCAAAATTTTGATTGGATGTGTTTGGGGAAAAGGTGGGTTTGAGAGTGGGGTTGGTTGCTCTCCAATCTCTTTTGACCATTAAAGACGGCACTAGCCCTTTCAATTTGCAACTGAATGAGCCCTTTTTGAAGTTTCTACGACAGCGCTTTCTATAGAAACCTTATATGCACCGAGGGCCAAACTTACAACCCTTGCCCCGAGGGCTATGGGGGGAGTGTTATCCTCAAAGAGATAATTTTCGGACCATTCAACTACGTTGAACAAAATGGCTATCTCAAAATTTTGATTGGATGTGTTTGGGAAATGGGGGGTTTGAGAGGGGGGTTAGTTGCTCTCCAATCACTTTCCACTATTAAAGACGGCACTAGTTCTTTCAATTTCCAATCGAATGAGCCCTTTTTGAAGTTTCTACGATAATGCTTTCTATAAAAAAAAACCTTTATGCCCCCAGGGCATAAATTACAACCTGTGCCCTGAGGGCTGTGGGGGGAGTGTCATCCTCAAAAACATAATTTCCGGACATTTTAACTACTTCGAACAAAATGGCTATCTCAAAATTTTGATTGGATGTGTTTGGGGAAATGGTTGGTGTGAGAGGGGTATTAGTTATCCTCCAATCACTTGTGACTGTTAAAAAGGGTACAAGCCCTTCTAATTTTCAATCGAATGAGCCCTTTTTGAAGTTTCTACAACATCGCTATCTATAAAAACCTTATATGCCCCCAGGGCATAACTTACTACCCTTGTCCTGAGGGCTCTGAGAAGGTTATCATCCTCACATACCTACATTTGTAAAGCTTTCAACTACGTTGAAAAAAATGGCAATCTAAAAATTTTGACTGGATGTGCTAGGAGAAAAGGTCGGCTCGAGAGGAGTGGGGGTTAGTTGCCCTCCAATCACTTTCGACTATTAAAAAGGGCTCTAGCCCTTTGAATTTCCAATCAAATGAGCCCTTTTCAAGTTTCTACGACAAAGCTTTTAACAAAAACCTTATATGCCCCCAGGACATAACTTATAATCCCTGCCCTGAGGGCGGTGGGGGGGGGGGGGGGTCATCCTCAAAGACCTAATTTCCAGAACTTTCAACTAAGTTGAACAAAATGGCTATCTCGAAATTTTGATTGAATGTGTTGGGGAAAAGATGGGCGTGAGAGGGGGGTTAGTTGTCCTCCAATGATTTTCGACTACCAAAAAGGGCGCTAGCCCTTTGAATTTCCAATCAAATGAACCCTTTTTGAAGTTTCTACGACAAGGTTTTCTATAAAAACCTTATATGCCTCCAGGGCATAACTTACAAACCCATGCCCTGAGGCTTGTGGGGGGAGTGTCCTCCTCAAAAACATAATTTCTTTCTGGAAATCAACTATGCTGAACAAAATGGCCCTCTCAAAATTTGATTGGATGTGTTTGGGGAAATGGTGGGCGTGAAAGGGGTGTTAGTTGCCTTCCAATCACTTTCAAGTATTGAAAAGGGCACTAGCCAGTCCAATTTCCAATCGAATGAGCATTTTTCGAAGTTTCTACGACAACTCCTTCGATACGAAGTGCCCTAGTATGGAAAAAAAAATAAATACGATACGAAGTCCTCCAAATATGTTTGGGGGGATGGTGGGCGTGAGAGGGGGGTTAGTTGCCTTCCAATCGTTTTCAACTATTAAAAAGGGCACTAGCCCTTTGAATTTCCAATCGAATGAGCCTTTTTTGAAGCTTCTACGACAATGTTTTCCAAAAAAATCTTGTATGTCCCAAGGGTACTGCTTACAACCCTTGCCCTGAGGGCTGTGGGGGAGTGTCCTCCTCAAAAACATAATTTCGATGTGAAAATCAACTACGTTGAACAAAAGGGCTGTTTCAGAATTTTGATTGGATGTGTTTGGGGAAATGGTGGGCGTTGAAGGGGTGTTAGTTGCCTTCCAATCACTTTCGACTATTAAAAAGGGCACTAGCCTTTCCAATTTCCAATCGAATGAGCCCTTTTCGAAGTTTCTACGACATCTCCTTTGATATGAAGTGCCCTGGTATGGAAAACGAAAAAAAAATAATACATTGCGCCAACATCGTTCTTTACTTAGGCAGCGCCAGGGCCATATCCAGGATTTTTGTTCGGGGGGGGGGGTTACCCGATTTTTTCCCGTGGACTTTGTCTAACATCCTCGAGATATGTATTTTTTAGACTAATTTTCGACTCGGTCAAAAATTTCGGGGGGGGGGGGTTCAAACCGGGTACCCCCCCCCCCCCTGGATACGGCCTTGGGCAGCGCGATTGCGTTGCCTATGATATAATAAGTCATTATCGTAAAGTTATACCAGAAGACAGGAAACTTCTACCACTACTCCTGTCAACAACTCATCAAAGTAATCCGATACCGTCACAGTGTAAATTTCCGCAATTTTTTTGGCTAAATTTGAGTTTCTAAGAATTAATTTAGGTTTTATTTGTGAGGGGTTTTTGAGCTAAGAAAAGTAAATTGCATATTTTCGTACAGTTGACCTGTCTCTGATTTTTACCATTTTGCTCATCAAGGTTCATTGTATAAAAAATTCGAACTAATGAAATACTATAGTGACTAGAGTGCTTACACCACTTTCTGACCTTGAAACTCTGAAAATATGGGATCCTTTGTCCGAGAGGACGAGTGTTCGAATCCTAGTGTAGCCAATTTTTTGATTTGGGACGGGGGTCAGTGGCGTGACTCTGTAAGCTCAGCCAGAGTCGACCCAGCTTTAAATGGATACCTGGGGAAATCTGGGGAAGGTAAATAGGAAGGGAGTATGAAAGCACAGGATGGTTGGCCCCCAACCCCCCATTGCACTTCCTGGCTGAAGGGCCAGGAAATGGAGATCAGCACCGCCGGTAAGGACTGTAAAGTCCCATGTTGTATTCTTTACCTTTTTACCTTTTATGTAAATATCCCAGTTAAGGTGGTAAAATCCTTTTTTAGCAATGTCCATGGTGCCATAGTAATTATTGATAATTATAATAATAATTATAATAATTATGCACAACTAGTCTTCGCAATTACAATTTTTTCCTAAACGATGGAAAGTTCTCTTGAAGAAGTTTAAACATAATCTTGGGAAAATAACGCTACCGAAAGAATATCAAATGAGCCGACGGATATTCAGATGAAGACTCAGGGGCACGCCGTGGGGGAGGAAATTTCCAGATTTGACTTCCCCCCCCCCCCAAAAAAAAATATATGACTCTGACTTATAAATTGGCCGTAAAAATGCAGGTAAAAAGACTATTCCACCCACAAAGCTAAACCATATTTTCCCAACTCGTAAATATGTCTTAAAAACGCAATTAAAATAAGCCTGTAACAACTCCCCCCCCCCCCCCGAGAATAATTTTTTGGGGAGTTTGTGGTTTATTTCTGGTGAAATAAACCAGGACAAACAGGGCTACGACAAGCAGATTTCATTGTTGTAAGCTTGACAAAGAGCTTCTTTTCATCTTTAATGACAATGTGATAAAAAGTAACTAAAACAAAAAGAAATCCATGTTCTTCTAACGTAAGCACGGGGGATTTTTCCCAACGTACCTGTTCCTAAATTTAAAATTTTTTAATCTTTTTTCTAAAAAATATTTTCCTCGTACGATATACCCATTTTGGCAATTCTACCCACCCTAAATGCTTGGCCTACCCCAAACAAATTTAGCGTATTTGCCTTTTTTTCATTAAGAAATCTTTCATAATAGACAAGTTATTTGAAAAATACCATTTCTACGCAAGTTTAGGATTCAAGCGCGTGGGGGATTTCTTTTATACGTAGCCTACTCTTTGTTGCTCTTAAACAAGCTCAGGCTAAACTCAAGCATTTGACACCGCCAGTTTCAAAATTAACCCTTCAACTGCTTTCTATACAGACATCTGTGTACAAACGAGTTTTTTTTTGTGAGGGAGATTACTTGGAACGTAATTAGAAAAATAGAAAATATACGCTGCGGCAAATTCTCCATTTTATAACGCAAGAACCAAATACAGGGAGCGTCTTCATCAACCTCTTTATATGAATTTCCACTTTTTTTTAAAGATCAATAAAATTTGGTGAGTGGGTGTTACCGATTGAGAAGTCTTATTATTCTTAAAATTAAACTGTCTGATTTAGTCTTTTATGTATGGCAGGAGTAATATGAAATAAACAGAGCATTAAATTTGAAAAAGGAATATAGGGGAGTGACCCTGGACAGTTCTAAAGTTAAACCCGGCTTGGTTTTAAGTCTACTGGAAAGCTTTTAGCATTGACATTGGGTAGATACCCTGAAGGTCCGATAAAACAAGTGGAGTACCGCTCTTATGTGGTGATTTTCATTTAGTTTCATTTTTGAAGTAGTCGTTAAAGAAGTTCATATTAAGAATAACCGGATGCTTTTTGTATAAGGATAAAGAAACTAGTTAAAGTAAGATTTCCAGCACTTTTAGCTAATGTTGTTGACTCGCCGGTAAAGTGCAATGCTTACAGTGCAGTGCACTGCACGTGTCAAACAATAGACCCTATATAAAACAATTCTCAAAGGTATTTAAAAGTTATTGATTATTTCTTAAATACCAACCTTTTTTGGGGTTTAGGGGGGAAAAGTTACCTAGGGTAAGTTAGGTTACATATTTAATATATGCTATGCTTTATCTTTATATATGCTTTGCTTTATATATATTATGCTATGCTTTATACATATATATATATATATATATATATATATATATATATATATATATATATATATATATATATATATATATATATATATATATATATATATATATATATATATATATATATATATATATATATATAGTTAGACGCTGGCTGCAAAATATGATGAATAATCGGGAAAATTGTTGGCCATTTTTTTGCAAAAATTTATTCAACAGTCGATGAAGAATCAAACACTAAAACATTCCATTAAATTTTTGGGGCTGACAGTTATTTTCTGAGTTAAAAGCCTCTGAAGTAAAAACGTGCATGCCAATCGCTAGGCAATTCCGAACTTAAATGAAAATATTTGTAGCTGACACTAATTTTCAAAAACATAACGTTCGAAATTGTCACAACCTTTTTGCAAGCTATTTAAGTTGAATTTTCTCTCATGGAAGCGACAAGCAGTAAGAAAAAATTAGCGGGTAATGGGTTATGCTCTATAAAAACACTGGAGAAAAGGGTAATTTTTAAATCCTTATGACTCTTGAAGTTATTGTCACCTCTAAACTGACTTACTTTCATAGACTTAAGTCAGCTCATGGTTTAAGTCGCATGAGGCTGCAACCGTTGAAATCCCCACCTCTCGGTCCTGAACCAATGACCAGAAGTCCTCGATCGACCTTCTTGACTATGTGGCCCCTTTTTCAAGGGACAACCCGATCGCTGTACGCTGCATACTCTTTTTACACAGACCAGGTTTCCAGCGCCAGAAACCATATGGTCGTTTGCGTCCCATCGTTTTTGTCATGCGCTCCAGTTATGTGCAACATCACTTGTTTTCTTGTGAATTTAGTCGGTGATTGGAGTCAAATTTAGGGGGTTCGCCCCCTAGTCAATACCTTGCTCTTTAAGCTAAAGTTCGAATTTTGTTCCAATTCTTTAAAAATGACCCCTTAATCACAAATGCCGGTAATTAGAATAAATAGCTCTTATGAAAGTACTAAAAAATCTTTGGCTTAAAGAGTTAGGTATTGACTAGGGAGTGAACCCAATCATATATGTAATATTTTCTGTTCGTTTAAAGTTTTGATGTTGCTGCTGTTGCAGCTGAAAAACTTGTTTTTTTTATATTTAATTTCTGATTTCTTTTTAAATAATGCTGGGAAGTTCGGCGTCCCCTTCATAGCAAGATCCCTTCCCCCATGAAAACTTCCTTCATGGACAGATCCTCCCCCATCCCCCCCGGCCACCCCCCCCACTCCCAGAAAAAATCTCCCCTGAAAACGTCTGTATACTTCCCAATAACCAATACTATATGTTAACAGTGGGTAAAGTTCATTACTTTCAGCCCTCCCCCTGGGAAGTTCGGGGTATTAAGCCATCCTAAAAGACATACTTATAATATTTTCGAACATGCTGAACAAAAGGGCTATCTCAAAATTTTGATCGGGTGACTTTGGGAAAAAAATGAGCGTGGGAGAGGGCGTAGTTGTCCTCCATTTTTTGGTCACTTAAAAAGGGCATTAGAACTTTTAATTTACATTCCATTTAGCCCTCCCACGATATTCTAGGACCACTGGGTCGATACGATCACCCCTCTGGAAAAAAAAACAAAAACAAATAAACACGTGATCTTTCTTCTGGCAAAAAATGCAAAATTCCACATTTTTGTAGATAAGAGCTTGAAACCTCTGCAGTAGGGTACTCTGATATGCTGAATATGATGGTGTGATTTTCATTAGGGTTCTATAATTTTTAGGGGGTCTTTCCCCCTTTTTTCGAAAATCAGCCAAATTTTTTCAGGCACGTAACTTTTGATGGGTAGGACTAAACTTGATGAAACTTATATATTAGAAATCAGCATTAAAATATGATTCTTTTGATATATCTATTTGTATCAAAGTACCGTTTTCTAGAGTTTCGGTTACCATTGAGCCGGGTCGCTCCTTACTTACAGTTCGTTACCACTAACTGCTTGATTAGGTACTAAATAAAGGTAGGTATTGCTGGTAATAATTACTATTAATAATAAATCTGTTCTCTGCTGCTCTTCCGTGGAGTATCTCCTCGGTCACATTTGATCCGCATGCGCTGGAAAGTCGGGAGAAAGTCGGTCTATCATAGGCAGCGCGCCAGCGCTGCCTACGTAAAGAACGATGTGGGCACAATGTGTTTTTTTTTCTCCATACCCGGGGACGTCGCATCGAATGAGTTATCGTAGAAAGTTCGAAAAGGGCTCATTCGATTTGAAATTGAAGTGGCTAGTGCCTTTTTTATAGTCGAAAGTGATTGGAGGGCAACTACCCCCTCCCCACGCCAATCATTCCCCCAAACACATCCTATCAAAATTTTGAGATAGCCATTTTGTTCAGCGTAGTTGATTTCTAGATAGAAAATATTTTTTTGAGGAGGACACTCCCCCACAACCCTCAGGGCAAGGGTTTTAAGTTATGCCCTGGGGGCATATAAGGTTTTTATAGAAGGCGTTGTCGTAGAAACTTCAAAACAGACCCAGTCGATTGGAAATTCGAAGGGCTAGTACCCTTTTTAATAGTCGAAAGTGATTGGAGGGCAACTAGCCCCTCCCCCCCCCCCCCACGACCATCATTCCTCCAACACATCCAATAAAAATTTTGAGATATCCATTTTGTTCAGTGTAATTGATTTTAGATAGAAAATATGTTTTTGAGGAGGACTCTCCCCCACAACCCTCAGGGCAAGGGTTTTCAGTTATGCCCTGGGGGCATATAATGGTTCTTATTATCAGGCGTTGTCATAGAAAATTCAAAACAGGATTTTTCGATATGAAATTCAAAGGACTAGTGCCCTCTATTATAGCTTAGATCGATTGGAGGGCAACCAGCCCCCCCCACGCCCGTCATTCCGCAAATATCAGTGATTCAAAATTTTGGGATGGTAATTTTTTTTTCACTGTAGTTATTTATCAGATGCAAAATATGTTTTGTGGAGGACAATCCCCCATTGCCCTCGGGGCAAGGGTTTTAAGTTATGCCCTGGGGGCATATAAGGTTTTTAAAGAAGCCGTTGTCATAGAAACTTCAAAAAAACTCATTCTATTGTAAATTCAAAGGGCTAGTGCCCTTTTTAATAGTCCAAAGTGATTGGAGGGCAACTAGCCCCTCCTACCCCCATAATTCGCCCAAACACACCCAATAAAAGATTTGAGATAGCTATTTTGTTCAGCGTAGTTGATTTCCAGATAGAAAATATATTTCTGAGGAGTTCACTCCCCCACAACCCTCAGGGCAAGGATTATAATTTATGCCCTGGGGCAATATTAATTTTTTTATTGAAATCTTTGTCGTAGAAACTTGAAAAAGGGCTCATTCAATTTGAAATTCAAAGGACTAGTACCCTTTTTAATAGTCAAAAGTGATTTGAGAGCCACTAACCCCCCTCTCACGCCCACCTTGTCCCCAAACATGCAATCTAAATTTTTAGATAGCCATTTTATTCAACGTAGTTGAAAGTTTTTGAAATTAGGTCTTTAAGGACGACAACCCCTACCCCCACAGCCTTCAGGGCAATGGCTGTAAGTTATGTCCTGGGGTCATAGAAAGTTTTTAATGAAAGGCAACTAGCCCCCCCCCCCTACGCCCTCATTCCCCCAAACACATCCAATCCAAATTTTGAGATAGTCATTTTGTTCAGCGTAGTTGATTTTCAGATAGAAAATATGTTTTTGAGGAGGAACTCCCCCACAACCCTCATGGCAAGGGTTTTAAGTTATGCCCTGGGGGCCTATAAGGTTTTTATAGAAGGCGTTGTTGTAGAAACTTCAAAAAAGGCTCATTCGATTGGAAATTCAAAGGGCTAGTTCCCTTTTTTATAGTCGAAAGTGATTGGAGGGCAACTAGCCCCCCCAAGCCCATCATTTCCCCAAACTCATCCAATCAAAATTTTGAGATAGTCATTTTGTTCAGCGTAGTTGATTTCCAGATAGAAAATATGTTTTTGAGGAGGACACTCCCCCAGAGCCCTCAGGGCAAGGGTTTTAAGTTAAGCCCTGGGGTTATATAAGGTTTTTAAAGAAGGCTTTGTCATAGAAACTTCAAAAAAAGCTCATTCTATTGGAAATTCAAAGGGCTAGTGCCCATTTTAATAGTCGAAAGTGATCGGAGGGCAACTAGCCCCCCCCCCCCTACCCCCATAATTCGCCCAAACACACCCAATAAAAAATTTGAGATAGCCATGTTGTTCAGCGTAGTTGATTTCCAAATAGAAAATATATTTCTGAGGAGTTCACTCCCCCACAACCCTCAGGGCAAGGATTTTAATTTACGCCCTGGGGACATATAAAATTTTTTATTGAAATCTTTGTCGTAGAAACTTGAAAAAAGGCTCATTTGATTTGAAATTCTAAGGGCTAGTATCCTTTTTAATAGTCGAAAGTGATTTGAGAGCCACTAACCCCCCTCTCACGCCCACCTTGTCCCAAAACACATCCAATCAAAATTTTTAGATAGCCATTTCATTCAACGTAGTTGAAAGGTTTTGAAATTAGCTCTTTAAGGATGACAACCCCTACCCCCACAGCCTTCAGGGCTATGGTTGTAAGTTATGTCCTGGGGACATAGACAGTTTTTAATGAAAGGCAACTAGCCCCCCCCCTACGCCCTCATTCCCCCGAACAAATCCAATCAAAATTTTGAGATAGTCATTTTGTTCAGCGTAGTTGATTTTCAGGTAGAAAATACGTTTTTGAGGAGGAACTCCCCCACAACCCTCATGGCAAGGGTTTTAAGTTATGCCCTGGGGGCTTATAAGGTTTTCATAGAAGGCGTTGTCGTAGAAACTTCTAAAGGGACTTATTTGATTGAAAATTCAAAGGGCTAGTGCCCTTTTTAATAGTCGAAAGTGATTGGAGGGCAACTAGCCCCCCCCCCCCACAACGCCCATGACCCCCCCAAACACATCCAATCCAAAATTTGATAGTCATTTTGTTCAACGTAGTTGATTTCCAGATAGAAAATATATTTTTAAGGAGGACACTCCCCCCCAACCCTCAGGGCAAGGGTTTTAAGTTATGCCCTGGGGGTAGATAAGGTTTTTATAGAAGGTGTTGTAGTAGAAACTTCAAAACAGACTCATTCGATTGGAAATTCAAAGGGCTAGTGCCCTCTTTAATAGTCGAAAAGGATTGGATGGCACATAGCCCCCCTCCCCCCGCGCCCATCATTCCCCCAGACACATCCAATCAAAATTTTGAGATAGCCATTTTTTTTCAGCGTAGGCTAGTTGATTTCCAGATAGAAAATATTTTTTGAGGAGGACACTCCCCCAAAACCCTCAGGGAAAGGGTTTTAAGTTATGGCCTGGGGGCAGTAAAGTGCAACTTTTGTTCTGGCCTTGGGAAGGCATAGGGGTTTTTCGCCCAACTCATATTTATTTCTGCTCTTTTTGAGTTTGACTCGGTTATTTATTGTAATTTCTATTCGTTTTGGGTTTAATTTATTTATCGATGCTGATTTGCGGTTGTTTCATGCTTGGTAGGTTACTTGATTTTATTTTTGCACATTTTTGGTTTAATGGAGGTCTTTACTTTTCTTTCATAAATTTATTTTGTGGAAAAAGTTTTTTTTAATGGATTTCTGTTAGGTTTATATTGACATATTATTTTCAGGGAAAAAGAAAATAATACTTTAAATCTTTTCGTTTTTTAAGACTGTAGTTTGGCCTGCTATTTGTATGAGATGCCTTATTGGGTATTAGCATTATCAGAGTGCATTTTGATTTAATCTTATGGCAAAATTTTTTTTTTAAAAATAATGGGCGATGGGGAGGGGGGGGGTGGGAGGGTGGGAGTGAAGGGGGATTAGTTGCCCTCCAATCACTTTTGACTATTAAAAAGGGCATCAGCCCTTTATATTTTCAATCGAATGAGCCCCTTTCGAAGTTCCCAAAACAAACAACTCTTTCGATACGAAGTGCCCTAGTCTAAACAACAACAACAACAAAAAATATCACTAATCAATTTCTACTATTAAAAAGGGTAATCACCCTTTGAATTTCAAATCGAATGAGCCCTTTTTCAAATTTCTACGACAAAGATTTCAATAAAAACGTTATATGCCCCCAGGGCATAATTTATCACATTACCCTGAGGGCTGTGGGGGAGTGTCCACCTCAAAAACATATTTTATATCTGGAAATCAACTACGCTGAACAAAATGGCTATTTCAAAATTTTGATTGGATGTGTTTGGGGGAGTGATGGGCGTGGGAGGCCGGGGGGGCTAGATACCCTCCAATCACTTTCGACTATTAAAGAGGGCAGTAGCCCTTTGAATTTCCAATCGAATAAGCCTGTTTTGAAGTTTCTACTACAACGTCTTCTATAAAAACCTTATATGCCCCCAGGGCATAACTTAAAACCCTTGCCCTGTGGGTTGTGGGGGAGTGTTCTCTTCAAAAACATATTTTCTATCTGGAAATCAACTAGCCTACGCTGAACAAAATGGCTATCTCAAAATTTTGATTAGATGCGTTTGGAGGAATTATGGGCATGGGGGGGCTAGGTGTCCTCCAATCACTTTAGACTATTAAAATGGGCACTAGCCCTTTGAATTTCCAATCGAATGAGCCTAGTTTTGAAGTTTTTACGACAACGCCTTCTATAAAAACCTTATATGCCCCCGGGGCATAACTTAAAATTCTTGCCCTGAGGGTTGGGGGGAGTGTCCTCCTCGAAAACATATTTTCTATCTGGAAATCAACCACGCTGAGCAAAATGGCTATCTAAAAATTTTGATTGGATGTGTTTGGGGGAATAATGGGCGTGTGGGGGGGGGCTAGGTGCCCTCCAATCACTTTCGAAAAGGGTAATAGCGCTTCGAATTTCCAATCGCATGAGCCTGTTTTGAAGCTTCTACGACAACGCCTTCTATCAAAAGCTTATATGCCCCCAGGGCATAGCTTAAAACCCTTGCCCTGAGGGTTGTGGGGGAGTGTCATCCTCAAAAACACATTTTCTATCTGGAAATCAACTACGCTGAGATAGCCATACAAAATGCCTATCTCGAAATTTTGATTGGATGTCTTTGGGGGAATAATGGGCGTGGGGGCTAGATGCCCTACAATCACTTTCGACGATTAAAAAGGGCCCTAGAACTCTCGATTTCCAATCGAATGAGCCCCTTTTGAAGTCTCTACGATGACCCCTTCCATATGAAGTGCACTGCTCTAAAATAAAAGAATAATATATGGTACATTGTGCCAACTTTATTCTTATCTGCCCTCAGGGCATAACTTAAAACCCTTGCCCCGAAGATTTTGGGGGAGTGTCCTCCTCAAAAAGATATTTTTCATTTGAAAATCTACTACGCTGAACAAAATGGCTATCTCAAAATTTTGATTGGATGTTTTTGGGGGAATGATGGGCGTGGGACGGGGCTAGTTGCCCTCCAATCATTTTAGACTATTAAAAAGGGCACTAGCCACCCCAATTTCCAATAGAATGAGCCCTTTTCAAAGTTTCTACGACAACTCCTTCGATACGAAGTGCCTGTCGATTAAAGCAGAAAAAAAACATATTGTGACCACATCGTTCTTTACTTAGGCAGCGCTGGCTCGCTGCCTATGATAACATAAAAGCTTGCGTTCACATGCTTAACAGCACAAAATGTGGAGAGGTGGGGACATCGCAGTGCCACCAGTAAATTTTATGAGGGGGGGGGGTCAAGTGCTACGAGGAGCTTTGTTTTTACTTGAGACTTAAATGTAAATACTTTTTATTTTCCTATGCAAATACATCGTCCAATGTCTTCTTATTTCCCGGGGGCCGTTATCCCCCTTGTCAGTGACAAAGGAAAACATCCCTATAAAGAGTTTGTTTGAAGAACTTACCTTGAAAACCTCCGAAATGATTACAATAGAGTTAATTTTTAAGGTTCTGACCCCACTGCTCCTAAAAAATATCTGAAGGGGTGTCTTTTTGTCAGGGATGATTATCATTCTCTAAATATTGTTATGCAATATTAAAGTTACATGCTATAAACGAGGGTTAAAAGAGAGACAAGTAGCTTCTTTCTCATTCAAAATAGTCTTGGATCAAACTGCTTGTAGTATATCGTACTGTAATTAAAAAGCAACCCTTGTCAATAGAAACCAAAACTCTAAAAAGCAAAGTTTTTGATAGCATTATGTGCAACAAAAAGCCTATTATTCGTATCGATTCTAAATATGCAAAATTTATTGATTTTAAATTTGCTTATCTTTGCACATGAAAAACTTGCATAATTATGTAAAAAAGAGTTAAAATCCCTCCAAAAGGGGTTGTGATCTCAAAAGAAATTATGAGGATCTCCGTGTCTGAGAGCCCAGGTGGGAGGTGTAGCCCTCCTTCCATTTAGGGTAAACCTGTGTATTCTGCTAAAACCGAAAAGAAATTAGGTAAAAAACATGTTTTTTAAAATAAAATTATTGAGCCACATTAAAAATTAACACAAAGAGAAATTATTTAGTATTAGAAGGGCGTTACCCCCTCCTCACCCCCATTCTTTACGCTACAACTTGAATTTTTGTCCCGATTTTTTAACAAGGACTTCTTAAACACAAGGGTTGTTGAATTGGAATAAGAAGCATTTTTAAAGCATTATAATACTTAAGCGTAATAAACAGGATGCTTAGGAGGGAGATTTCCCCCTCATACACAGAATAATTTCTGTTTGTTCCAGTTTTCTTATGTCGCTCTTTACTTTCATTTGAACAACACTTGTTTTTCATTTTTATTTAATATTAAGTGAAAGCCCTTTCTTCATGAGTGGGTTGGTAGACTTTCATGGAGAAAGGATGATCTTAGGATTGATTAAATAAAAAACTGAATTTTTTTTAACTGAAAGTAAGGAGCGACATTAAAACTTAAAACGAACAGAAATTATTCCGTATATGAAAGGGGCTGTCCCCTCCTCAACGCCTCTCTCTTTACGCTAAAGTTTTTTATTGTTTAAAAAAAAGTTGTGAGACAGAGTCAAACTGTAGCGTAAAGAGCGAGGCGTTGAGGTGGGGACAGCCCCTTTCATATACGGAATAATTTCTGTTCGTTTTAAGTTTTAATGTCGCTCCTTACTTTCAGTTTAAAAAACTTGTTTTTTTTATTTAATTTCTGATTGTTTTTTAGTTAATGCAGCTTTTATTTACAGAAAAATTTTACTTTTCTTTTGCTAAATGGATGTCTTTACAAAATAACTTACGTAACTAACTTCTATATTCGTATATTTTTCTTCTGGCAAAAATACAAAGTTGCAGATTTTTGCAGATATGAGCTTGAAACCTATGTAAGAGGGTTTTCTGATACGCTGAATCTGACGGTGTGATTTTCATTAAAATTCTTTCACTTGTAGGGGATGTTTCCCCCTCTTTAAAAATCGAGTAAATTTTCTCAGGCTCGTAGCCTTTGATGAGTAATACTAAACTTAATAAAATTTATATATTTAGAATCAGCATTATAAACACATTCTTTTGATACATTTATTGACATCAAAATTCCGTTTTTAAAAGTTTCGATTACTATTGAGCCGTATCGCTTGTTTTTTTATTATTTTTTTTTATTACGTATATGTTATTACGTATATAAGGGGGTTGTCCCCGTAGTCAATAACACGCAAATTAAGGTAAAAATAAAAAAAAAAATTGATTCACAAACCCTGAATCACAAAGGCTGTTTATTTAGAATAGATAGCTCTTTTGAAAGCACTAAAAAAAACTGTAGCGTAAAGAGCGAGGTATTGACTTGGGGGAGAAGCCTCTTACATACGTTATAATTTCTGTTCGTTTTAAGTTCTAATGTTCCTTCTTACTTTCAGTTGAAAAAACTTGTTTTTTTTTTATTTAATTTCTGATCGTTTTTTAAATAATGCTTGGAAATCCGGCTCCCCCTTCATAGAAATTTCCCTTACCCCAAAGAAACATCCTCCACGGAAATATTCTCCGGAGTTACCCCCTCCTCTAGCCCCCCCCCTCCATAAAAAAATCCTTCCTGAAAATGTCTGTATACTTCCCAATAACCAATAAATAATGCTGGCAAGTCCGGCGCCCCCTTCATGGCAATTTCCCTTCCCCCATGAAAACTTCCTTCATGAACAGATCCTCCAACATAGCCCCCGACCCACCCTTCCCTCCCACTACCAGAAAAAAAAACCTCCTGAAAACTTCTGTATACTTCCCAATAACCGATACTAAATGTTAACATTGGGTAAAGTTCATAACTTTTAGCCCTCCCCCTGGGGACTTCGGGGGATTAAGTCATCCTAAAAGACATATTTATCATATTTTCGACCATGCTGAACAAAATGGCTATCTCAAAAATTTTGATCGGGTGACTTTGGGAAAAAAATAAGCGTTGGAGGGGGCCTAGTTGCCCTCCATTTTTTTTGGTCACTTAAAAAGGGAACTAGAACTTTTAATTTCCGTTCCTATGAGTTCACCCATATTATTTTACGACCACTGGGTCAATGCGATGATCACTGGGGAAAAAAAACAAACAAAAAAACAAATAAACACGCATCTGTGATCTTTCTTCTGGCAAAAAATACAAAACTCCACATTTTTGTTTATAAGAGCTTTAAACCTGTACAGTACGGTTCTCAGATACGCTGAATATGATGGTGTGTTTTTCATTAAGGTTCTATAACTTTTAGAGCGTCTTTCCCCCTTTTTTTGAAAATCAGCCAAATTTTCTCAGGCGCGTAACTTTTGATGGGTATGAGTAAACTTGATGAAAGTTATATATTTGAAATCAGCATTGAAATTTGATTTTTTTAATGTATCTATTGGTATCAAAAACCCGTTTTCTAGAGTTTCGGTTACCATTGAGCCGGGTCACTCCTTACTTACAGTTTGTTACCACGAACTGTTTGATTGGGCTCGAAGCTCAATGGGGATTGATTGGCGGGTTAGAAGTATCGTATGCCCATTTTTCAAGGTTTTTTTTTTAAATTCATTAATTTTTGAGTCTTTTATCCTTTTCTAAAGATTGTATTGAAACAATTATTCTTTTCGAAGTTTCATAACCTGCAGCCCTTCCCCCGGAGACTGTGGGGGATTAAGACGTCCTCAAAGACATAGCTATTAGATTTTTTGACTATGCTGAACAAAATAGCTATCTCAAAATTTTAATTGGGTGACTTTGAGAAAAAATGAGTGTGGAAGGGGGCCTAGTTGCCTTCCATTTTTTTTGGTCGCTTAAAAAGAGCACTAGAACTTTTGATTGCTCCGCTCGAATGAGCCCTCTCGCAACATTCTAGGACGACGGGGTCGATACGATCACCCCTGGGAAAAAAAACAAAAACAAAAACAAATAAACACGCATCCGTGATCTTTTTTCTGGCAACAAAAAAACAAACAAAATTCCACATTTTTACAGATACGAGCTTGAAACCTCTACAGTAGGGTTATCTGATACCCTGAACCTGATGTCGTTAAGATTCTATGACTTTTAGGGGGTGGGTTCCCCTTTTTTCGAAAATAAGGCAAGTTTTCTCAGGTTCATAACTTTTGATGGGTAAGACTAAACTTAATAAAACTTATATATTTAAAATCAGCATTAAAATGCAATTCTTTTGATGTATCTATTGGTATCAAAATTCTGTTTTTAAAGTTTCGGTTACATGTTGAGCCGGGTCGCTCCTTATTTACTGTTCGTTACCACGAACTATTTGATAATCTACCTAGCCCTTTTTGTGTTTTTTTTTCGTTTCATTGCTAACTGGAAAGCCGCACATACTTAATCCAGGAAGAAAGTATAAGCTTCCTTCATACATTTAACTATAATAAACTTGTTTTGCTGGGGAACAGCAGAGGGGTTTTTCCAAAATAACAGTTCTTTTTATTTCTCTTTTTTCATTTGTAATTTTATTTTGTATTAGATCTACGTGAAAAGGTGGCGAAAAATTAATGTAGAACCCTGCATTGGATATTTTGAATTTTACTATTGAAACAAGCATTAGTCCCTGCAGTATTTTATCTAAAAAAAAGAAGAGAATATGCAGGATATCACGGTTGAGATATACAATTTCTATATTACATTTCTGTTTTAAAATTTGTTCAATGCTTGTACGATGTACATATGAAACAGTTTAAAAACTTCATTTTTAAATTGCTATTACAAAAACATAATAAAGCCCTAGATCCTCTCCAAAATCCCATTGAAGGGGAAAGGAGTTTGTAAAGGATGTCCAGACCATTTTGTTGTTTCTGGGGTCAATCAACCAAACTTAAACATGAAAAAGACAGGTGTATTAAAACTGTGTCTTTATTTGGGGTTTTCATTGCCCGGTTGCATAATCGGTCAGATCCACCTTTTGCTTTTTGTTTTGACATCTTTCTCGTGTTGTCAAAAATCCCAACGATTCAAAAATTTCATGTTTCTTTTTATGATGTTCAATAAAAACTGCCACTATAAAAGCTTTTACCAAGTTTTGATACTCTGAAATGAATATATCAGACTAAATTTACATTTAATATTTATTTACACAAAAGGATTTTTCTAGAATTCTTAAACACCTTTCCCATGGAGCGGTAAATTTTTTTTGATGTGGCCCAGCCTTTTGGTCAGTGGTAGCCATTCTGCCGATTTGTGGCACTTCTAGTACAGTAACAATAGCTTGCTGGCCTTTAAAGGCTGAACTCTGAAACAGGTTGGTGGGATTAGTGTCATTCGAACAAAAAAGTAAACCATCGTGCTAGGATCATGGTCTCACACAAACGCAATAGCTAGAAGGATCACTAGTTTTACTCTTTTACAACTAGGAAGTAACGCAATATTTATATGAACAAAAAAGTAACTTGACCAGCTGTTGTTATTCGTACGCAAATTCAAATAAATTCATCATATCAGTTTGCCAAGACATATTGTTAAAAGAAACAACTTTTTAGCATCGTGTCAAGTAAAAACAGTTTCTCTAATTGTGTTTTTTTTAAAGAAAGGTAGTTATAACAGTAATTCTCTTTTACGTGTTATGAACACAGCAGGGGTGGTTTTAGGGGGGGAGGTGAGGTTGTTGCGCCGGGCTCAGAAATTTTAGGGGCCCAAAACTTTAAATAAATAATCTAGTGGTTATAACCATTTTGAAATTTTTGAAATTTTATTTCTATTAAAATAAAGTAGAGGAGCAGTCGGCAACAAGTATAAGCAAATTAAATCCATAATTTTCATTTTTCCATATGTTTATCAACTTTTTACAACTTTTTAGCATCGTGTTAAGTTAAAACAGTTTCTCTAACTGTGTTATTATAAAGAAAGGATTTTTGCATGTGCATTAGCAACTAATAATAACATTAATTCTCTTTTACGTGTTATGAACATAGCAGAGGCGGTTTTAGGGGGGCCGTTGCGCCGGGCTCAGAAATTTTAGGGGCCCAAAATTCGAAATAAATAATCTAGCGGTTATAACCATTTTGTAATTTTTGAAATTTTATTTCTATTAAAAAAAGTAGAGGCGCAGTTGGCAACAAGTATAAGCAAATTAAATCCATAATTTTCATTTCCCCATACCTCCATCACCATTCCTTGAAAATATAAACAATTTGACTGAATTTAAATTAATTGTAATGTTTGTTTTATATTTTGTGTTCAAACTATAAGAATAAAGGAACATTTTGTTAATAAATGAAAATTTTGCTAAAATTTGGCCTGAAATTTTCGGGAGACAAATGGTGGTATGAGGATTTTGCCTGAGCGCAAGAGGGACCAGAACCACCACTGGAACATAGTGATTGTTATAG
Organism: Artemia sp. Qi Xiang Cuo; assembly: GCF_049724085.1. NCBI lineage: Eukaryota > Metazoa > Arthropoda > Branchiopoda > Anostraca > Artemiidae > Artemia > Artemia sp. Qi Xiang Cuo. The sequence goes on along the minus strand of NC_142808.1, from coordinate 29,410,453 downwards.
TGTTGATAATAATACCTAACTATAATGAAGTTAGTAATTTTACCTGGTCCCTATTAATTAGAAAGTTATTTGGTACATATACACTTACGGAAAAACCACAGTGCAAAACATTTACGTAAACTGAAATCCAAAAGTCAGTATTTTGATTTGGGCAATCTAAATATCCCTTGAGGTCCTATCATTTACCGTCTACCTGAAAGTAGCCTACACACTTTCAGCTAATCTACTTGCAAAGTCAGTGGGCAAAGAATTTGACAAAATGTTAAGTGTTGCCAAAAGTAAAATTATAGGGCTAGCAAGCAACGACGGTCACCATCTCTTCCTTAAACTAGCGTTGTTGTGTGGCAGCTGAACTTAATAAACCCGATCTCTGACTTTTTGAGACTCTGCAAGACATAGCTTGGACGGTTCGTCTAATATAATCATTGTTTTATTTATTTTTAAAACATCTAAGTTATGCCATCGACAAAAATTATTCTAAACATAAAAGTTTAGGCTTATCATGCATCTATTGCCTTTCTCTGGTTACTTGAAGTTTTTTCTGCTTTTGTCTTTTTTTTTGTCGCTTTTGCGCTATTATTGTATATTTTAAGTTTGATTGATAAGTGAGAATAATTACAGAGGCTATATGACCATTTCCACTCAATCTATAATTGCTGTTGTTTTTGAGATTTATTTAGGTTTTGAACTAAATCACTATTTCTATTTGGCCTTCTGAATTTATTTTTACTGTAGATCTGGTTTTAAGTGAATGCTATTCTACTCTTTGCAAAAATTTAAATTTGCTCGAATGGTAATTCCTGTATTTATAGCTTCCATGGTAATTTCTGTATCATGAAACATCACTATGCCAAGGTAATGTACGGCAATTTCTTGCATGACAATTGTTAAGAGATTACTTTGTTAAGACTTAAAACTTTATTGTTAAGACTTTACTGGGTTGCAGTGTTACCAATTTGAACACTTTTCGTGTGAAATGCACTCTTTTTTATCTTAGAAGGGATGCGGAAGAGTGAAAATCACTATTATTTGGTTTCAGCTTAAATTCGCTTTAAACGTCAGTAGTTGGCAACTTCGTCAGAAGCACATTTAACCCAAGGAACAGGGTTGTCAACTTGCACACTTTTCGCCTGAATTGCACTCTTATTTGCCTCAGAGTGGATACAGAAAAGGGGATGCGTGCAGATTTTTGACTTGTATTCTTTTTGAGCAAAAACTACTCTTTCTTGGCCTTGATTTGCACTCATTTTAGGCGTCGGCAGTTGGTAACCCTGCTAGGTTGTCGTTATCATACAAACAGGATCAGAGGATTAGTCCAAGAGGGGCTTGATATTTAAATGAATTCATGATAGATCTCATGTATACTAATAGATTCAATTTAGTTTTTCTTTTAGTTTAAAGTTCCCATAGTCCTGACTATAGGCTGCAGACTCCTGTTATTATTCTACAATATTCATTTTCATTAGTCACTGGTTCTAAAATAGCTCTAAATATCAGTTCTACAGAAACTTAAAATAATTTGAACAGCGATTTTTTTTTTTTTTTTATGATTTTTTAATGACTAATGATTTTTTTTTATCATATCCTGCTCCAGTTTCTAGAAATCTGTTTTTTTATGTCAGTGTATTTTATAAAATACTCTTTTGTTTTTACTAGTCTAGTATGCAATGCATTAACTTCAAAATTTATTGATTTTAAACTTAAACATGTAGAATTTGCTGAACAAAACTTTTAGTTCTAGCTCTGTATTCAGTTTTCAGAAACACATAGATGGTGCCACGAGTTTTTTCCCAGGAGGGGGAGTTGGAAACGACAACTTCAGAACTATTTTTGGCAATTTTTGTTTATTTTAAGTTTGGCTTCATTGTTCATTGTGATCATTGCTTGTTTTAAACTGCATGTCGGACTTGTTAGTAATTTCTACTCATTTTGATTTTGAATTCTCATAGAACTTAATTAGTACTAATGCATTAAACGTACTCTTTTACATACTGTATATGGAATGTCAAATTGGAGATGCTACAGATACTGGGACAGATACCCGGTCATAAAACAGTTGTTAGAGTGGAATTGAGTGAAACGGGTGATCTAATATGAATGTTAAAATTACAATTTGGGATTTGTCATTTATGTAATTCTTATAATTTTTGTTCAAAAACCATTATAACCGGGTATCTGTCTCTGGTTAGGTTAGGTTACGTATTTAATATATGGTATGCTTTACCCCCCACCGTCCTAGTGTGCAAATACGATATATAGCCCAAATTTGTTTCTAAACTATTATATATTCATCCTATTTTATTTCATTAGCATTAACCAAAATTGACTTCTTTAGCAGTATATAAAAGAGTACGTTTAATACACCATTACCACTTAACTTTTGATCGTATTCGATTTTTGTTTTTACAAAATCGATTTCGAAGTCGATTTTTGGTTTTACAAAACTGTTTTTAATTTAATGCTAGAAACTAGACCTAAATGTTGTTTAACAGTTCCGCAGAATGAAGGAAGCCAGAATTATTCACTAATCACTGAAGTTGATCAGTGTGTCCTTTAATATTATGTTTCACGACGCCCAGTGGGTGCTAAGAGTCAAGGTTGTCACACGAGCATTACTTTGAGAATGATTTTTGGCCCTAAAAAAAGAGTGATTCAGATAAACATGGAGTGATTTTTTTTTCTTTTACTCGTCAATCTCTTACAAAATGTAAACTGGAATGGAATGGGAAGCTTTTATGGTGAATTTTCTATCTGGGTGTTAAAATTATGATAATTCTATTCATGTCTTTATTAAACCTGATATCAAAAATGTCTATCAAACTTAGATGGTGATTCAAAGAAGGTCAAAGTCACCTTTCGTTAAAATAAGGTGGTAAATATAGTTTTACTTCATACCTCTCTTAAAACTTCCTCACGAAATATGTGGAACTTCTTTATATAGATAATAACACAAGAGGTGTTTTATCACCGTTACTCCGGAGAAGACAAAGATAAAAAAAAATTATTTATGACTTATTATGCTTTAATTACGATATATTTTTTTATGCAACACATGACTACTATATGGAATTCCTTTTGGGTCAAAATAGGGTAAAAAGGAGCTGATAATGCACAAAATTTCACCAAAATTTTCAAAATTTCACCAAAATTTTCAAAATTTCACCAAAATTTTCAAAATTTCACCAAAATTTTCAAAATTTCACCAAATTTCACCTATAAAACATAGGTGAGATTTTGAGTTTTGCAATCCATATTTTTGTTTTGTGGGCCTAGGATTCCACTATTTAGAGCCGAGAATGGTGATTTTGGAGTCAAAATTTTCATTTAAAACAAAACCAAAAAAAAAACTTGACTAACTTTTCTTGCAATCTCAGGTGTCTTATCTGCATTCTTGGTGACATTGCTTGCACGGGCGTAGGGAGGGGGAGGCAGGGGGGAAGCTGCCACCCCTAGACCTTCACTTTACTTGCAGAAGCAAAATCAATATTTCAATCCATGTGATATTTTTGACCTAAAAAATGCCTACATTCAGGCTAATAACTCCATAAGCCACATTGCCTTTACATTTATATATAAAGGCGATTATAGAAATACATAAATAATGGGAAGGGGGCAGCTGCCCCTTCCCCTAGGCAAGAAGCTACGTACGCCCATGCTGACATAACTTCATCTCCCCCTCCATCACACTATCGATTGCCCCCCCCCCTAGCCAATGTGATGCCTACGCCCATGATTGCTTGGGAATGACGGTGAAAATTCCTACATTTTCTGCTCTATTTTTGTAACTCTGGGAGTGAATTTCTTTATACGCAAATGATTCTTTTTATTTTCTTTTTCTAATGCGGATTTCATCTACTTTTTTGGATTCTGATACCAACATGGGTTCAGGATTTTAGGTTGCGACACCATTTCGGTATTTTTGAATAACCGGTGTTAGAGTTGTCAGCCTCAGCTCCAAAAATTAGAATTTCGGATACGCGACAAATTTGGGCGTCAGCAATCTCGGTTACATTTTACGTTTTTTGGTGGTACCATAAGCATTTTCGGCTCAACTTTGTTCAGTTTGGCAATGCTAAAATGTAATTCTCCTTGATTTTTAGATTGGGTAACTAAAAACCATTAAAAAGGGGTTTTTTGACCTGGAACAAGTAATTGGTTATTTAATAAATTGTATTTTCCACCACCTTGTCACTTATTTTGGTCAGCATTTATGTTTTGCAGCCCAAAATCGCTGAAAACAGTACTTTTCTGCGGAAAAATCTCTTGCGCTTCTGAGAAAAAGGTACTAATTTTTTTCGCCGTTTGATGTTTCCTTTTTCTACTGCTGGTTGAATATGATCACTCCTGGGAAAAACAAAAGCAGTGGTACAAAAAATGTGCAAAAATGTGATTTCTCTTGTTGTTCAATGGAAGGGGGACTGTAATCCTTGAATAGAAGGGATGCTCTTTCGAATAGATGCTCTTTCGAAGTTTTCTCTCGGAAGCATAAATTATTTGTCAGCTGAATAAAAATTAGTTTCTTCAAAATAGAGCTACATAGAATCCTTATGTTACCGCAAATGTCCGAAACTGGTGAATGTCGACATTCACCAGTGAATGTTCAAAATATCTTTTTTTCTCCTTGCATTTAGTCAGCGTTGCCCGTCAACTTTTTCAGTTTTATGCAAGGTTAGATGGTGACAGGTCAGGTTAGGGTGGGTAAGGCTAGTTTAAATTAGGTTGGGTTAGATTATTAACCCATTTTTGTGATTTGTAACCTAATTTAGCCTAACCTAACCTAACTTCAACTTTTACCATCACAGCTTGCATAGGAGTGAAAAAGCTGATTTGTAAAGGTAATTTAATCCAAGCAGAGAAAAAAGAATTTCGGACATTCACCGGTGAATGTTGACATTAACCAGATTTCGGATATTCACAGTAACATGCATATCACTAGACAGTTTCTTTAAAAAACCCCTTTCTTAGACTTCGGCTTCTCTAAGCTCTTTATTAGGTTGTAGCTACGGCTACAACCAGAAGGAGTCATTTTTACTGTCTTTAAACAAAAGTAAGTTTACTCATTTTTATAAAATAACATTTTAACACAGCATTTTTTTTTTATTATCAGCAATCCAACAAAGAACATTTTTACTGAAGATTTGTTTTGCTGAAGATTATTGTATTACATGACGAAGCAAAATAAATTCTACCCCCTACTTCAGCATAAACATGTTTCCATTTCCAGATTCAAAGTGCATTAATTGTTTTAATATCAATCAGGAAACGGTATCATATCGTTGAGAGGGGGGAAATTTATTAGTCAGGGATGCTATTCATACCTTCGTTCATACCTTCGTTCAATCAAAAGGAGAGCCAATCAGAAAGACAAACACATACTACTGAGGGAAAACTTTGGGCCAAGTTGCAGGGCAGCAACGCTATCGAGCGTACAGATATTGCGCTATGATGTCGTATACGAAACTCGGGACCTGGGCAATTTTGTTTCATCTTTTGTTATTATTTGTCCGAAATTGGTGACCTCTGTGAACGCAATGACATCTGCTTGAATGTTGGTAGAAAGAGACTTGCCACATCAATGTTAGACGCTTGACATTCACTGTCAAGGCACTAATAGAGTTCAAAGTTTCATAATTTGGAGAACCCAAATTTCCAAATTATTCCAAATAATTCCAAATTTTGGAATTTTGAGCCGGCTAGCAACACAACCAAAAAAGCTTGTTGTCTAAAATTCCCTGAAGGAAGTGTCCATGAAAGGAGCTATGTACCTGTAAAATTTCAATTAGGTCTGGGTGCTTCAATGCAAAAGGCTATGGTTCTAAACGGAATTAAGCAAAAACTTGTGCTTCGACTCGTGTATTATAATGCGTATATTCGGTCAAGAGCAGTTAAAGGCCCATTCACAAAGAGATTTTAATAATATCAAAATAGAGCTCATTACGGTTCTGGTACTAGCTGATACTAGTGGTCAGATTTCACCAATCGCAACGGGTTGTTTAAACACTGAAATCAATTGATACCATAATTATAGTATGTGCGTATTTGTCTTCATCTAAGATCTCATATAGTCCATGTTTCTCTTTTCCTACAAAAAAATTCTTAAGCTCCGATGAGCTTATGAGCTCCTCCTTGTATTTCGCTTCTTTTTTATTTCAGTTTTCCATTTCTTATTCATCTTCTTCTTCTTGTTTGGATTGTTATAAAGACGCGTTCGCATAATCTGATCACCGGAATCAAATACTGGGCCTTGGAGCGGGTTGCTGAAGCCAAGTTTAATCCTTGGGTTCAATATTACCAAGCATAGACCAATCCCACTACGCCATAATTGGACTTTATTATTTATATTTAAGGTCCAGGCTATCTGGTTGAGGTCCGGGTTTTAGCCGATTAGAAAATTTTGTGAAAGATTCTAATTGATTGGGCCTCAACAAAGTTCAAATCGATTGAACTTCACTTTTGGCCCGATCCAGCCCTGAAATTATTTCTATTATGAGAGGATTTGGCTTCTACTGATGCCCGAAGTTAGCGCTGCTAAATCTTGGCAATAGCAAAATATGAATATGAATGGGCCTTAAATCTTTTGGGTTTCTCGCTCTTACAAGAGAGCATTTAGGATTTTCCTAGCATGTTTGTTAGGAGGTGCCTTTTCTTATGCTGCCGATATCAGCTTATTGCAAGAAAGTAGTACGGGTCTATCTTCTAAAATTTACGGAAAGTTTGGGCCTCCAGCCGTATTGACGAATACGACAGTTCCTTCGGGAAAGCTGCACGCAATTCTCACCTGGGGTGAAAAGAGAATGTTTTAATTTGTCCTTGAGCCAGAACCGCCTGGGAAGTGAAGTGGAGTCTCAGATTCTATAATAGTAGAAATAAAATCCTGAATTTTTTCTGCTAACCTTTGCAAAATAACATTTGCACAGCTCTTCGAACCATAAATCGGCTTCCGAGTGGAAATTTCCTCTCATGCTGGCAATCAAGCAGGCATCCGTCTCAAGTTAAACTGTAATTTAAAAGTACTTAAGATTCACAACGATTCCCTGGCCTTGTTGACAAAATATTTTCTTGGGCCAATTAATAGAAAACTTAAAAATAAAAAAAAACGACCCTTTTCCCGGTGTCAAATGGTGCTGCCATCTACTTTCATCAGTCATTTTTATAGGTAATTCCTGTTCCGTTTGTTATTTACTATTTTACATTTAGTATTGAGACAGAGGAATGGTATCACACATGCCTCCCAATTTAATAGTTCTTTTGTCTTGCTCCTTGTTTAAGCCTGAATCATGCAAGGATTTTCATCTGTCTGAATGCAGGATCAGGGGCGTAGCTCTAGCGTTTTTATTGGGGGGGGGGGTAAGAGGGGTCTACATCCGGAGATTCAAGGGGCATGGCTATACAATAATTTTTTCCCTCCAAATTATTGGGTAGGGACAACTACCCCTCCCCTTGCCCCGCCCCAAATGATGCCACTGTGTAGGATCGAACTTCTGTCATAGCCTCTCTAAAAGTTTCTGCACACAACCATGATAATCTAAGAACTTTCTTTTTTAATGATTTGACACCTTCCAGGTGACTAATGACTTTTGGAGCTATTGTGTTCTTGTGACTTTGTGACTTTGAGCTTTGAGCTTTTGTGATTTTTGTGTTTTTATAAGGATGACAACTATGAAATTACGTATAAAGCTCCAAAAAGGATATATTAACTAGTGAACCACTTTAAAAATACTATAACGCACAAAATACTGTTTTGAGTCGGTCTCGAAGTTGAAAACTTTCTAAATTGTTTCTTTCGGATTTATAAGCCAAAATACAAGCCTACTTGCATTCTAAATCTTTTTGTTCTCAATAATAATTCATGTTTGCCAAACTAAGTTATCTTCGCTGAATTATTCTAATATTTTTAAAATTTTCGAATTAATAATTTTATTGTTTTAGTATGAAAAATGATCATCAAAAATTGGCTGACCGTGAAATACCTTCCAACTTCAAAATCGCATAGCCTACTCAACTGGCATGGTTGAATAATTATTGATGAGCTGCAACTTGCAATTAGTGCTTAAAGAATAAAAGTAAACAGTTTGGCAATTTATACAGGATTTAGCTGTAATAAATTGATAAAGTATGAAAAATTGATAAAATGTGCACCCACAGAAAAATTTTTTTTATGAAAGTGGTGTAATAAAGTCTTTGTTTGTCATATAAATGTCAAAAATAGAAACATTAATCAAATTTGAAAAAAAACACTATTATATTTTAGCTTAAATTCAATAAACCCTTAAAAACTGGAAGTTGCGATGAAAATAGTACCGGAACAACTAGCTCCAACGGTTTCACAGGCCTATACAGGTTGAAGTCTGTCACAATTTTTTTTTTTTTTTTTTTATATAGGGTTGAACTATAATAAATTGCTTAAATGTGAAAATCCAATAAAATATGCACCCAAAAGGAGAAAACTTTAATGTAAATGGTACAATACAGTATTATGTTTTGCATAAACATTAAAAGTAGAAATGTGCATGTAATATAAAATATTTTAGTGTGTTTTAGCCTAGATTCTACAAATCCGTTAAAAACAGATAAATCTTAAGGGAGTTAAAGCGAATGTGGGGAAAAGTGTACTGAAGCAATGAGCTTTGATTATTTTACTGCCCTGTACAAGTTGAATTCTGACTAACTCAATGGTTTGGTAATTTCTGCAGTATTTAACTGTAATAAATAACACACGCAGGACAAATTGATAAATGTACACCCACAAAGAGAAACCTGAGAAAAATATTGAGAAAAAATAACTGAGAAATGTAAACTGAGAAAAATAGTGATGGTTATAAAAGCTAAAATAGTAATACTAATGTAGAATACATCCGTTTTATTTAATATTTAAACTTAAATTAATAAGCCATAAAAACAAGGCAAATTATTTGAAAATAACAGCAAATTATATGGAATACATAAAACTATACCGATACAACTGTTCTTTTTTAAATAATTTTTGTAGAATCAGCTATACAAAAAAAAAGATTCATTACTGAAGAAGAAAAAAAATCGTTATACGAAGTAAAAGTAAGCATCGTAGTGTTAAATAACAGAGTTACAATTACAACTCATCCTAAAGTTTATCATAAGGGAAGCAATGATCCGTTAAAGTACCTTTTTATTAAATTTTTTTTTGTTTTATAGAAACTAAGAAAACATCCAATGAACAAGAAATAATATATTGATTTTGCAGAAAGTATTCAACTCACAAAGAAGAAACTTCAATAGTATTACATTTATGTCTGATTAATTTTTAATAACGGTGATGATAAATACCTTAAGAAAAACGCCTGGAATTTTTTTCGTAAGAAAAGTTAGTTTAGTCCTAAAAATTCTATTAAACAGATGGCTTGCTGTTTTTTTTCGAAAATTTAGAAAACATCCAAATAACACGAAATGAAATTTTTATCTTGCAGAAAGTTGAACATACAAATATAAGATTTCAACTATAAAACACTTATTTTTAGTCGTTGTAGATATTTTTTTCGTACAAAAGTAGGCACTAAAAAAGGATTTACTACTGAACGAAAAGATTATCGTACAAAGTGCTGTTAACAATAAATTAATTAAAAAAACTTTCCGAAAAATACGTTTTTCAAAGAAAAGTAAAGGCCATTTTAAACTTAAGCTCAGGAGATACAAATACCTGTTAAAATTCAAACTCAAAACGACCAGAAATTACTATTAAAGAATAAATGAAATGAAACCCAAAGCGAACAGAAATTAAATAAACAATCATAGCAAAAAACATACAACAAGTAATACTATAAATGAATAAATAGATCTTAAAGCGAGTAATGCTTAGATTGAATATGAAAATCAACCTTAAAACGAAAAAAATATTTTGCCATTAGATTATAAATGAAACTTAAAACGAACAGAAATTAAATAAACAATCAATGCGAACAAACATACAATATATATTAATGCAAATGAATAAATAAAACTTCTAAGACGACTCCTTCCATATGAAGTGCCTCTGGGAAAAAAAAAATAATAAAACATTGGAGCCGTATGGCCTTTACTATAGACAACGCTACAGCGTTGCCTCTGATATCCTTGTTTTAACTCACAAAGTTTTAGATATGACCAATTTCTGTAAGTAATTATTCAAGTCACAAAAATAAAACCTCAAATATAACACCTTTTTTTTTATCGTTTCTTAGTTATTCTTTTTTTTTCTATAAAATAGCAATAAAAAAAGGAGATTAACTCGATGTCAAAACAAGATAAGCTAAGCCCTGACTTGACAAGAAAATGAGCTCAGTCAATGCTGCAAAACACAATGACGTGTTTCAATCCAGCGTCTGTTGCTGTTACTCGGCTTCCTGCGAATAATGGATAAACTCATATTCCTGGAGAAAGTGCATACTTCTACGTTTAAACTAAAATAAGTTTTATTTATAAATTATTGTTTATTTATAAGAAAATCAAATTAGATGAAGAAAAAATCCAGCTTTTGAAAAAAGTTTTTTCAGTGGTAAATTCTTTTTTTCAAAGCTATTTATTATGCGATAAAATTATTAAAAAAATATTAGACATAAATTGCATAATCGAAGTTCCATTTTTATGAGTTAGATACTTCCTACAAAATCCAAACTAGGAAGAGTCACATAGCAGAAATAATCCAAAGAAGAGTACTTTGAAACTCCTTGAAGAAGAGTTTCAATCCTTTTATATAGTAAAATACAATTACCGAAACCTAGCGGCCTATCATAATCGTTGCTGGTGTCGTATTTTTTTTTATGAAAAGAGGGCAAAAATGGAATAGAATTAATTGAAGTAGTTTATTTCAGGATGAGAATTGTCTTATATTTTCTGGGCGTGGCACTTTTTTGCTGTATTCAAGCATTTGGTCAGTCTGGCTGTGCTTTGATTATACCAGGAATTGGAAAAAGCTCTAATTTGGATCGATTCCATGGTTCTGAGTAAGTCTTTTGTGCTTTTTTGTCTATCTGCTTGTTCAATGAGTGTTTCAAAAGCAACAGTGTTGTGCTACCTAAGTAAACAGTCATGTAGCTTCTATGTATTTTTTATTTGTATTTTTTTTTGCCGGTCACTTTATACGACGAGATTATAGAGGCTTGGGAGGAAGCTCGTTCAGTGGGAAAGTCAAAAGTGTTTGGCTGAGTTTGATTGGATCCCCATCTTTAGACGGCGCCTGACCAAGAGCTAGAAAAGAGCCAACAAATCTTTTCCTTGGCCACCTCACATGGAAAGGGTGGCTTTGGAAGGAGGCTTTTTTTATTAAAAAATCCGTTGTTCTAGTGCACTTTCTAAGGGCTGAAAATGATTAGAAAACAACCACTCTGCCTGTGCTCTTTTCAACTACGTGGATCCCGTATAACCGCCAAGAAGTCGGATTTAAATTTCAAAAAGTATCTTGTTAGAAATGTCCAAAGTTCTAACAATTGTGCATCCGGGTCAACATCACACTCACAGGTCGAGGGGTAATGACCTTAAATCATGGGAGTTACCTATTTCGAAATGAAAAGTGTATCATTAAAATCGCAAGGTCGACAACATACACAGCAGAATTACAACTCCCAAACTGAATAACAAGAACAATCACTTTTTGCATGGAAATTACTGGATGTGTTTATTATTCTTCTACTTTTTTCTCTGCCACTAGTGGGCCGCTGGAATATCATGGAGAGCCGTTTAAGGACTCTTTTTGAAAGCCAATTTTGAATCTAGGTCTTTTTATGAATTCAGCTTAAGAACATCATTAAGTGCCATATCACCTTCAAGAGATAGCACTTTGTTTGGAATTTCTAGAGTGTCAAGGCTGGAAAGCATCAAAATAGTACCATCATAATGTTCATAGTGGAAAGATAAATTGAAACTAAGTCGAATCATTTTTTATGCAATCCTGAAAAAGGCTTATGCCAGCTTTGCCTCTCACTCAGACTGCCTGTCTTGACTCTGTCTGCAATGGCCAACGGCTTGATTTTAATTCAAAAATCACCGGATTAATTAATTCAAAAAGTCTTAGAGTTTTTCTTAGTTGGAATTAGTAAAGAACGAACCATAAGAAACTAGGCAGCGAAGTCACTGAAATATAACATCATACCACAGAGAAGCTACTTTTAAAGAGTTACGTGTGTTATAGCGTTTGTTATGCGAAGATACAGTTTCTGTCAAAAATTGTGTTTTACTTTTAATATATGGTGAAAAGGTGATTGTCCTTGTTGCTGAAGATGGATGAAATTAATGATCTTAAAAGTGTTTTTTTGCTATTGTAATTCTTATGGTGCAGTTTTCATTTCGATCATATACCTTTTATGGGGTTTAAGGCTATTTTCCGGATTTCCTATAAATTTGTTTTTGCAACGAATTTTTTCCATTAAGATTAATCAGAATAAATTACCATTACAGTAACAGGTTCAAATAGCAATATTTCGTCACTTAACATTTTTTAAACATGTTTATAAATTTTTGATTAATATAGGCTAAGGTTCGTTCTTTACTAGGTTGCCTCTTAAAGGGGCAGCCATGATTTCATGTCCTATTTTAGCAAAACCGGATACTGACTTCTATAGTTTATTTGAATAAGTTGAACAAAGATCTTCTCTTGATAGGTTTATTTTGTGTATTTAAAAAATTAAAAAAAGCGTAGACATTAATTCAAAAACAGTTTTTCCGAAGAAAGGGAAGGGCGAAAATAAAATTAAAAATTAGCAAAAACTACTAATTTGCAGTTTATGCAACATTTTGGAAAAACTCTTTCGAGCAAACAGTCTCGTGATTTTTTGCTTACTTCTAGAATTCTGAAAAAAAAGATGTACTGAAATTTAAGCTTGCTTGATTTCTTTAAAGAATTATACTAAGTTTATTATAAAATTTATTTATTTCATCGCTGGTAAAATACTATGAAGAGCTTTTCTAAATTAGACTTTTATTTTCTGCAGGCTACTTAAGGATTTTTGTTTTTGCTTCTAATCCTTTATTGTTGTTTCAGTTTTGTGTTTTCACTAAATTGCTAGTTTTTCATAATTCCCCAAATAAAGGGAATCCCTAACAACCGGTTTATTTGAAACAGTTTTTCAAAAATAGGTGGCATAAACTACGAAGCAATGTTTTGTGTCCGTTTTAAGTTTCAACTTCAATCTCTGCTTTCATCAGAAAGAATTAATTTCGTATAACGTGCTCCAGATCTCCCTAACCCCTACAAATCAGACAAAAGTATGAAAACATCCGTGACCGGATGCTTCGACCGCATAAAATAATGAACATAGTAGGAACAGTTCGTGGCACCAAACTGTAAGTAACGAGTGACTCGGCGCAATAGTCACCAAGACTCGTTACGATAATCGGCTGTTTATGTTGATTTCAAATATGTAAAATTCAGCATAATTGAAAGGTCCAATAACTATGCTTTTGGGGATGAAATGACTCCCCCCCCCCGAGCCCCTGGGAAAGGGTTTTAAGTTATGAAATTTTCCCAGTGTTTTCATATAGGCTTATGATTTGGTATTGGGGAGCATACAAATATTTTTTTTTGGGGGGGAGGGGATTTTCCACCGAAAATTTCACAGGGGGAATTTTGCAGAATTTCTAAGCGAAATTGTTTTTATTGGTCTTACTTTCTCTTTGGCAAATCAACTTTACATGTGGAAATGTTCCATTGAAAATTTGCAGTAGGTTCTAGTGTTTAAAAGGTTCTTTAGAAGGTTCTAAAGAACTTTAAAAGGTTCTAGTGTTTTTGCGGATTGGGCGCTTTCTGTAAAACCAATATTTGTCGTCTTTCTCAGTGTCGTCCAGAATAATAGAACATAAAAAGTTAGTAAAACACATATATGCACATGGGGAGTATGGAAAAGGGATGTAATCTGTATCTATCTGCTAAATTGGGCTGTACTCTCTAAGAGAAGCTAGAAAATATTTGTAACAAAAGCAGTTGTTGGGTGTTCAACCCTCCTCTCTGGAAAAATCGTTTGCCAACTCTCTATCTAAACCATAGAGTTAAATTACTATGGAAAAGGGAAGTTCCCTCTTCTGGATATCGTTTTGCTCACTCAAAACTAATTTTGAAGTTGAAAATTATTTTTTTTTGGGAAGAATAGGAAGATAAGACTGTGAACGAAGATTAGAATATTGGAAGCTACAATAGGCTGTAGCTTCCAATGTATTTCAAAGAGTAGGCTGTACAAAAGTTTTCGTTCAATCCTACTTTCTAAGGCTATAATGAGAGAAAGGTAGAGATGGCTAGGGTACGTTCTGAGGATGAAGGATGCCAGTGGTAAAATATGGTTCTGAAGCAGGGACGCTCCGAAAAACTGAGGAAGATTTACTAGATGCTTATGATTTGGTATTGGGGAGCATACAAAGATTTTTTTTGGGGGGGGGGGATTTTCCACCGGAAATTTCACAGGGGGAATTTTGCAGAATTTCTAAGTGAAATTGTTTTTATTGGTCTTACTTTCTCTTTGGCAAATCAACTTTACATGTGGAAATGTTCCATTGAAAATTTGCAGTAGGGTTGGAACTGTCTGGGGGCTTTTCGCAGGAGAATGATTTCATGGAGGGGGGGGGTGAAATTTCTGGCGAAAACTTTTTCATAGAAATGATTTCCAGGATGATTTGAAAAACGGTCAGAAACTAAATAAAACCAAGTCTTTTTTTCAAATGAAAGTAGGGAGGGTTTTTCAAGCGAATTTTCAGCGAGGACAGAATTATCACGGAAAAATTTTAAGACGGGCAAAAATTAAATTTAAAACAACTTTTTTTTCAACTGAAAGAAATAAACAACATTAAAACTAAAACAAATAGAAATTATTCCTTAGATAAATTTTTGTGAAGGGGATTTTTCATTGAGAGGAGGTAGAATTCCCGGCATTAGTTTAAAAAATGGTCAGAAATTAAATTAAAAAATCAGTTGTTTTAACTATAGATAAAGAACAACATTAAAAATTAAAACAAACAGGAATTATTCCATGGAAGCATTTTTGTGAGGGAGATTGTGTGAGGGGGTGTTGATTTCCCGGCATTAGTTAAAAAAAACAGTCAGAAATTAAATTTTAAAAATAAATTTTTTCAACTGAAAGCAAGGAACAACATTAAAACAAAGCGAACAGAAATTATTCCGTATATGAGGAGGATGTCCCTTCCTCAAAACCTCGCTGTTTACGCTAAAGTTCATCTTTTTGTCTCAATTATTTAAGAACGACTCATGAACAACAAGGGCTGTTTAATTGGAATAAGAATCATTTTGAAATACTAAAAAACTTTAGCGTAAAATGTGAGGTATTGAGGAAGGGACACCCCCCCCCCTCATATGCAAAATAATTTCTGCTCGTTTTAAGTTTTAATGTTGCTCGTTATTTTCAGTTGAGCTAATCTTTTTTTTATTATTTAATATATTTTAGTTCAAGCGCTATTAGTGTATGCAATGCCCAGTATTAACGCATTCTAGATAATGTCATTTCTCACTAGCCGTATCTTTGAGCTCACTCAACCGTTACGGAACAAAACAAATAAATAATAAATTACATTAAATAATAAATAGATAATAAAACAAAGATAATCAAATAAATGTTCAATCGAACTTGAATTTGCAAAGAAAAATGCAAATGTCAATTCATTCGTGCCTAGAGAAAATTTTTTCTGACATAACTTTCACTATTTTCATTCGTCAGCTGAAAAAAACATGCAATGACATATGGTCGACGGGAAAATTTATCGAAATTTCTTGTTTTGCAAAATTTGCAAAGCTGTTAATTACTTATTAGATTGTTGGGCATAAGTGAATACCACAAATCATTCTTACTGTATTCTCTCATTGTTTTGTTTCCTTGTCACCAGGATAAAGTTAACTAAATTATAAAATCTATTTATATGAATTGAAGTTGAAAAAAAGTAATAAAAGAACTCTTTTTGATTACTTTAACTGCAAATAAGCGAAAACTAGCGTTTTATGTCATCTGATTGAAATTGACCTGACTTTTTGACTTGACTTGATTTTATTCATCAAAAACCCTATACATAAATTTATACTAAGGAGACAGAGTGGTAACTCGTCACGTCTCCCTTAATAATAAAGAAAATGAAAAAAGAAATTACACTTCAATTGCTCTCCCGAAGCACAGAGGAAAAGAAAGAAAGAAAGGAAGAGGATAAGAAAAGAAACGAAAAAAATACATAGATTAAAAACTGTTTAAGAGGCGCAGTTAGTACATTGAATTTGAATTTTGAATGCTTCAGTAAGAGAAACAATGAAAACATGTTATGATATTGACTGATTTAGCAATTAAGAATTTTGTTTAAGCAATGTATCGAGGTTGCACCATAGTAAATACTTTAGAATAAGATTTTAAAATTCGTTTAAAATAAAAACCCATTACAAATATTTTTTGTCAAGTTGTTGCTAAAATTTTCGTACACATTCTTCTAAAAAGATGACTTTAAAAGGTTCTAGTGTTTTTGCGGATTGGGCGCTTTCTGTAAAACCAATATTTGTCGGCTTTCTCAGTGTCGTCCAGAATAATAGAACATAAAAAGTTAGTAGAACACATATATGCACATGGGGAGTATGGAAAAGGGATATGCTAAATTGGGCTGTACTATCTAAGAGAAGCTAGAAAATATTTGTAACAAAAGCACTTGTTGGGTGTCCAACCCTCCTCTCTGAAAAAATCGTTTGCCAACTCTCTATCTAAACCATAGGGTTAAATTAATATGGAAAAGGGAAGTTCCCTCTTCTGGATATCGTTTTGCTCACTCGAAACTAATTTTGAAGTTTAAATTTTTTTTTTTTTTTTTTGAAGAATAGGAAGATAAGACTGTGAACGAAGATTAGAATATTGGAAGCTACAGTAGGCTGTAGCTTCCAATGTATTTCAAAGATTAGGCTGTACAAAAGTTTTCGTTCAATCCTACTTTCTAAGGCTATAATGAGAGAAAGGTAGAGATGGCTAGGGCACGTTCTGAGGATGAAGGATGACAGTGGTAAAATATGGTTCTGAAGCAGGGACGCTCCGAAAAACTGAGGAAGATTTACTAGATGTTTTCCAGAGAAATTGCCTACGGATTGTTTTGGGTACCCGACTAACTGAGCCTATTTCAAACAGTAGGGTGTACGAAAATTTTGTCTCTATCCCAGTTTCTAGGGCAATAATGAGAGAAAGGTAGAGATGGCATTCGGCACGTTCTGAGGATGATGGATGACAGATTGCTTTTATCAAAAGGAAACTTCCAGATCTGTCAAATTATTTAATGACGATTGTTTTGAGTTGTTTCTTTTAATGTTTTCCATATTTGGTATACTAGCATACTTTTAGGGATTGTCCTTTCCTGGACTTTAAAAAGAAAAATCTACTCCGTTCAAAAAAAAAGAAGAAAGAAAATTCAGGCGTTCTAATGATGTAAGTTTCAATAAATCTTAATATCTTTATCTCCAGCACAAAACAAGAAAAGTTAAATGATTTTTCTAAGATTTCCGGAGAAATATGTGTCGGCTTTTAGTTTTCTGTCATTTATGAAAGCTTACAAGCTAAGGCAAGACCGTCCAATCAATTCTGAACAGTTTGGCTGCACAAAATAAAAAAGTTAAAGTTTATAATGGACGATATCCTTAACTAAGTAAATTTATAATTATGTATCCGGAGAGCAGTTGGTATTGTCTTGTAAGCTATATCCCAAATGCATTGAATTTGCACGTAAGACTTTGATAAGGTAAGTATAATGAATCAAGTAGCTACTAGTTTGTTTGTTTTTGTTGTTTTTTTTCTGTTAAGAGAGATTCTGTTTTTCGTAGATATATTTTTATAACCGAAACTGATAATTTTACTTCCAGTCATATCGCAATTCCCGGAGAAACATGTGTTACATATGATTCTGTTAATGCTGCTTTCCAAATAGCAAGATCAAAATTTGGCTTACCTGCCCCAAAGGGAAAAACTTTGACGGATCAAGACATAGACAATCTAGGAAATGTTATAGTAGAAACTACGAGGATTATTGCTCATCAGTAAGTATATAATTTTAGTTGTTGTTTAAATATTTTGACATCAAACAAAATGTACAGATTGGTTTCAGAACTGACTGGGACAATACTAAAGGAAGGCTGGAAGTGTGGGTGATGGGCAAGAACTATCCCAAAAACAAACGCGTAGCTATCAGGTTTAACCTCACAAAACAAATAATGTATACAACAACGAATAAAAGGTGTGGCCAAGACTGAAATCCAAGTCAAGCCTCAGGTCTGCAAGGTCCATTTCTACAGCTCCTAAAAGTTAAATTAAACACTTGTCTCGTTTTAAGGAGGTAAATGACCCCCTCATCTGTACCATAAACCTCTTCTCTCTGTCCTAGGGAAGAATTCTGAATGACTTTCTTCAAGTCGATATCAGTTTTTTAAATAAATTTCAGCATTCTCTCTCTAAGGCTAAACCAAAAACTATGGGAAACTGAACAATAATTTTTAAACGAAATGTCGACGTTTAATACGAGCTGAATAGAAATTAAAACTTTTATTGTCACTGGTACTGCAGTCCTATCCTGAAAAACTTTAATTTCCAAAAAAGGAAACACAACATTAATTCAGTAAAATATGTGTTTCAAATCAACTCAAGTTTCTCTGACTCCAACCTGAAATTCACTGAAAGCAGTGGGATATACTTAGGGAGATTTTTATTTATTTTCAAATAGTTAAGGTTGGGAAAGTGTAAAAAAAATAGGTCAGCGCATATACTAGAGCCAAAGACTCTTTTGTCAAAAGAGACTTTTTACATATAACTGGCCAAAATTAATGTAAAATAAAAAAGAGAAGAAAAAATTCTACTATTATTTTTGTTCATGTCTTTTTTAAAGAACTTTGTAATTGCGGTGTAATCACACCGCACAACTGGCTTTCAAACAGTTCGTGGTAACGAACTGTAAGTAAGGAGTGACCCGGCTCAATGGTAACTGAAACTCTAGAAAACGGGATTTTGATATCAATAGATGCACCAAAAGAATCAGATTTTAATGCTGATTTCAAATATATAAGCTTCATCAAGTTTTGTTTAAACCATCAAAAGTTACGCGCCTGAGAAAATCTGGCTGATTTTCGAAAAAAGGGGAAACACCCCCTAAAAGTTATAGAACCTTAATGAAAATCACACCATCATATTCAGTGTATCAGAAAACCCTACTGTAGAGGTTTCAAGCTCCTATCTACAAAAATGTGGAATTTTGCATTTTTTCCCAGAAGAAAGATCACGGATGCGTGTTTATTTGTTGTTGTTTTTTTCCCAGGGGTGATCGTACCGACCCAGTAGTCCTAGAATATTGGGGGAGAGTTCATTGGAACGGAAATTAAAAGTTCTAGTGCTGTTTTTTTAATTGACCAAAAAAATGGAGGGCAACTAGGCCCCCTCACACGCTCTTTTTTCCCAAAGTCACCCGATAAAAATTTGAGATTTGAGCCATTTTGTTCAGCATGGTCGGAAATATGATAACTATGTCTTTTAGGATGACTTAATCCCCTGATGTTCCCGGGGGGGTGGGCTGAAAGTTATGAACTTTACCCAATGTTAACATATAGTATTGGTTCTTGGGAAGTATACAGACGTTTTCAGGGGGGATTTTTTCTGGTACTGGGGGGGGGGGGGGTTAGGGGGTTATGTGGGAGTATCTTTCCATGAAGGAAGTTTTCATGGGGGAAGAGACATTGCTATGAAGGGGACGCGGGATTTCCCAGCATTATTTCAAAAAAAGATCAGAAATTAAATATAAAAAAAAACAAATTTTTCAACTGAAAGTACGCAGCAACAATCAAAACTTAAAACGAACAGAAAATATTACGTATATGATTGGGTTCACCCCCTACTCAATACCTCGCTTTTTAAGCCAAAGATTTTTAGTACTTTCATAAGAGCTATTTATTCTAATTAACGGCCTTTGGGATTAAGCGGTCATTTTTAAAGAATTGAAACAAAATTCGAACTTTAGCTTAAAGAGCAAGGTATTGACTAGGTGGCAAACCCCTTATTATACGTATTAAAAATATATGAATATAGAAGTTCGTTACGTAAGTTAATTCGTAAGTTACGTATATTTATTACTACTAAAAACGTTCGTAAATAAAATTAAACAAGTTTCGAGAAAGCCATTTAACCAAATAAAAGTAAAATTAATATGCAAGTTTTGTCTTAATTATTCATGTACGGTGAGCCAAAATCAAAACCTGCATTAATTCAAAAACGTTCAAAAATTAAATAAAAAAACAAGTCTTTGTCACTGAAAGTAAGGGTCGACGTTAAAACTTAAAACAAACAGAAATTATTCCATATATGAAAGGGGCTGTCCCCTCCTCAAAGCCTTGCTCTGTACGCTAAAGTTTGACTTTCTCACAACTTTATTTTTTTAACAATAAAAAACTTTAGCGTAAAGAGTGAGGCGTTGAGGAGGGGACAGCCCCTTTCATATATGGAATAATTTCTGTTAGTTTTAGGTTTTAACGTCGATCCTTACTTTCAGTGAAAAAAAATTGTTTTTTTATTTAATTATCCCAGAGACGAGCCTAATTTTCCTAGATCATCGGTTTCCTACACGCCTTGAATTTTTTTTTATTACTGTGATAATTGTGCATCTTAGACAAATGGGACACGCAATGCAGTAGTTGCCTGGTTCTTTCGAATGGGTTACTTTTCCCAAGAACCGTTTTGGTTCCCTGACATCTTGATTTGATTTCCAAGATCTGGTTAATTCGCTTTCTATTGGTTCAAACGTTTGGCATTTCCTTAAGTGAAGAAGACGCGAAAAAACGCCTTTGGACCCATCAAGTATCAAACTTAGCCTTAATTATATGTTACTTTAAAAAAAAAAGGAATGGACAAATGTACCTCTTGCTACTAGATACTGTTGTTTTTGTGTCTGTGAGGATAGTCAGATGTTTATTTGCTGAATAAGTTATTTCACATTTTTCTTTTCGCTCTTAACTTTGTCCATCTCCTTCTATCCTTCTCTCTCTCTACATGTCACTCTCTCACACTTTCCACTCTTCTGCTGTTTTCAAACAGTTCGCGGTAACGAACTGTGAGTAAGGAGCGACTCGGCTCAATAGTAACTAAAACGGAATTGTAATATCAATCGACACATCAAAAAAATCAACTCATTATGCTGATTCCCAATATATAAAACTAATCAAGTTTAGTGTCGCCCATTAAAAGTTATAAGCCTGAGAAAATTTGCCTGATTTTTGAAATTGGGGGAAATAACCACTAAAATTCAAGGAACCTTAATGAAAATCACACCGTCAGATTCAGCGTACCAGAGAACCGTACTGTAGAAGTTTCAAGCTTCTTAGTACAAAAATGTGGAATTTTGCTATTTTTGCCAGAACAAATATCACGGATGCGTGTTTATTTTTATTTTTATTTTTTTTTTCTCCCCAAGGGGTGATCATATCAAAATAATGGTCCTTGAAGTTCGGGAGAGTGTGCATTCGAATGGAAATTAAAAGTTACAGCGCCCTTTTTAAGTGACCAAAAAGAATGGAGGGCAACTGGCACCCCTCCCATGCCCCTTTTCCCCCAAAATTTATCTGATCAAAATTTTGAGATAACCCTTTTGTTCAGTATAGCTGAAAGGTCAAATAATTTTGTCTTTAGGGGTGAAATGACCCCCACAGTCCGTGGAGAGAGGTCTGTAAGTTATGAAATGTGCCCATTGGTTACGCATAGTATTTGTTATTGGGAGGTAGACAGACATTTTTCGGGGGGGGGGGATTTTGTGCTCAGGGTGGATTTCCATAGGGAGAATCATCTTTGGAGAGAGAAATTTCCGGGGATGAATTTTCCAGGGGGAATTTTACACTGGGGGATTTGACAGAATTCCTGTATGACATTCTTTTAGTTCTCTTCCATTCTCGTTGCCAACTCAATTCTGCATGTGGAGATATTCTGGGGAATTATCCGGTGGCTATTGTCCTCATGTTTTGATTTCCATGAAAAAATACTACGGAAGCGGGCATTTCCAGAGGGATTGAGAAACCGATTAGAAATTAAAGCCTTCCCCAAATGAAAACATGTTAAGAAGAATTTATCAGGCTGAATCGCCCGCAAGAAATCCTACAGGGGGGGGGATTTTCAGCAAGGATGAATCAAATTTCCAAGGAGAAGTTTCCTGTGAGGGGGGATGAATATATTTCATAGAGGGTGAGCCAAATGTACCGGCATTATTTGAAAAAAGATCAGAATTTAATTCTTTTTTAACTGAAAGTAAGGAGCAACATTAAAACTAAAAACAAACAGAAATTATTCCGTATATGAAGGGTTATCCCCTCCTTAATAGCCTATCTTGCTCTTTACACTAAAGTTAGACTGTTTGTCTCATTTTGTAAGAACGGCTTCTGAAACACAGGGACCGTTTAATTAGAATAGGAAGCTTTTTTTTAAGTACTTACAGATTATTGAGGAGGGTAAAACCCTTCATATATGGAATAATTTCTGTTCGTTTTGAGTTTTAATGTTGCTCCTTACTTTTAGTTAAAAAAAAAACGTGTTTTTTATTTAATACTGAAACTAAAACGAGAAGAAAACTATATTCTAATGATTCGTTTTACCAGTTCTTTTTGTTAACCGTTATACAATTGCTGGTGTCAAACAGTTGGTGGTAATGAACTGTAAGTAAAGAGAGACTCGGTCCAATAGTAACCAAAACTCTAAAAAACAGAATTTTGATAACAATAGATACATCAAAAGAATTGACTTTTTATGCCAGTTCCATATCTATAAGGCTCATTAAGTTTAATGTTACCCATCAAAAGCTACGAGCCTAAGAAAATGTGCCTGATTTTCCAAAAAGGAGAGAAACACTCCCAAAAATCAATTGAACTTAGCAAAAATCACACCACCAGATTCGGCATATCAGAGAACCCTATTGTAGACGTTCCACACTCAAATCGACAAAAAAAGTTGGATTTCGTTTTTTTTTGTTTTTTTTTGTTTTTTTTTTTTTTTTTTTTTGCTAGAAGAAAGATTACGGATGCATTTTTATTTGTTGTTGTTTGTTTTTTTCAGAATACATCCAATCAAAATTTTAAGATATCCATTTAATTCAGCATAGTCTTGAAAGGTCAAATGACTATGCTTTTGGTGATGATGTAACCCTCAATAGAGCCTAGGGAAAGGGCTGTAAGTTACGCAATTTACCCATGTTGTTCACATATATCATTTGTTATTGGGAAATATACCGAAAATTTCCGGTGTAATTTTCTGCGGGGAGGGGGGATTTTCCACGGGGAAAGTTTTCTTGGTTGAGGAAAGTTTCCGGGGGAATTTTTTCGGAGAAATGTTATAAGGGGGAGGAAAGGGGATTTTTTGGCATGATTTGAAAAACAGTAAGAAATTAAATAAAAAAGCAAGTAATTTCAACTGAAAGCAAGGAGCAAAATTGAAACTTAATACGAACAGAGATTTGTCTGTATATGAGTGGGTCTGTCCCTTCTTCAACCCTCGCTCTTTATACTAAAGCTTGGCTTTTTGTCTTGATTCCATAGCAAAGACTATTCAAAAACAAGAGCTTTGATTTTAAATGGCAAGTATCTTTAAAGAGCTTTTAGACTTAATTGTAAAGCACAAGGGTTCAGGAAAGGGCAGTCCCCTCATAAACAGAATAATTTATGTTCGTTTTAAGTTTTAATGGCGCTCCTTTCTTTAAGTCGAGAAAAAGCCTTATTTTTTACATTTAATTTTTATCTTTAAAACAACACTGCTAATCTAGATGACGCTTTCAAAAAAAGTTTATTGTTTTAGTTTTCATGCACCGTGAGTTATTCATCTACTAATAAACATTGCATAAACCGCTCTAGCACTTTTCATTTCTGTCCAAAATGTTATTGCATCGACATTGGTTTCCTAGGTTAACAGCATTTCGGTAGGCCTACTTATATTAATTTCTTAGCCGTGTTTTCCGCATAATTATGGGCTTACAATTCGTTATCATTGCACATAAATAATAGTCTAAAAATCGCACCATGAACCAGATATGATTCAAAAAGTATTGTGTAGATTACTGACAAGTGATTTCAATGTAAGACAGAACGTTTTGTGGAGTAGCCAGTGCCCAGAAGATTTTAAAAATGATCGTTCAATTTTTAATATGAATTTGAAGATCCCGTAACAGAATTTGTGCAGTGAGGGCCCGGGGGTGATTTTTTTACGGTACTTGTTAGTTAATCAAAACACACTCAAGTTGTTTGATATGAATGTAAGATCTGGAAAACCGGTTTCATAGCCGCAAAGGCAAGTGACGGGTCACAAAATGCATTGGATTTATATAAATTCGGCTATATATTTGCACATTAGCGGAGGAAGGGGGGGGGGGGGGTAAAGTATAACGGATCTGCATGCAAAACGCGTTAGCTACCATTATTCTGCATATTGTGAAGTAAGAATTGTTTTCTAACTTCACGCTGTCCAAATACTTTACCCCCACTCCCCTCATGTGCAAATATATAGCCCAACTTATATAAGTCCAATGCATTCTGTTACCCTTTACTTGTTTTTGTGGCTAAGAAACAGGTTTTCTCAAATCTTACATTCAGATCAAGAGCTTGAGTGTGTTCTGAATAATTAACCAGTACCCTCTTCACATATTGCCCTGCTCATTTTTTTTCTTGCAGGTATGGATTACCTAGGGATGCTGTATATAATGGCTTACCATTAATAGACACAAAGAAAACGGTTATAAACAAGTTTTGTCCTGCGTATCTGAAAAACCCCAAATGTGAAGTCAAAAGGTACAGAGAATACAACGGAATGTGCAACAATCTAGAAAATCCGCATTGGGGTGCCGCTCTAACCGCCAACAGAAGAGTTCTGCCTGCAGCGTATGCCGATGGTAAGTCATTTCTTGAAATCTAGCCAAGCACCTAGTCACGAAAAAATCGGTTATTTTTGACTTTCCTCTTTGAATTTGATTCTAAGTATATAAACAGAAGCTTAAAGTCTTTTTTAGATTAAATAAAAAAAAAAATTTTTAACTGAAAGTAAGGAGCGACATTAAAACTTAAAACGAACAGAAATTATTCCGTATATGAAAGGGGCTTTCCCCTCCTCAACGCTTCTCTCTTTACGCAAAAGTTTTTTATTGTTTTAAGAAATAAAATTGTGAGACAGAGTAAAACTTTAGCGTAAAGAGCGAGGCGTTGAGGAGGGGAAAGCCCCTTTCATATACGGAATAATTTCTGTTCGTTTTAAGTTTTAATGTCGTTCCTTACTTTCAGTTTAAAAAAAAAATTTTTAATTTAATTTCTGATCGTTTTTTCGTTACTGCAGCTTTTATTTTGGCTCACCGTCATTGAATAAGTAAACAAAATTTGCATAAAAATTTTATTTTTCTTTTGCTAAATGGATGTCTCTAAATTTGGTTATGACGTAATTTACAAATTAACTTACGTAACTAACTTCTATATTTGTATATTTTTCTTCTGGCAAAAAATACAAAGTTGCAGATTTTTGCAGATATGAGCTTGAAACCTATGTAATTACGGGTTTTCTGATACGCTGAATCTGACGGTGTGATTTTCATTAAAATTCTTTCACTTATAGGGGATGTTTCCCCCCCTCTTTAAAAAATCGGGTAAATTTTCTCAGGCTTGTAGCCTTTGATGAGTAATACTAAACTTAATAAAATTTATATATTTAGAATCAGCATTGTAAGCCCATTCTTCTGTTACATTTATTGACATCAAAATTCCGTTTTTAAAAGTTTCGATTACTATTGAGCCGTATTGCTTATTTTTTTTTTATTATTGTTTTTTTATTACGTATATGTTATTACGTATATGAGGGGTTCTCCCCTTAGTCAATACCACGCTCTTTACGTTAAAAGTTTAAAAAAAATTTAATTCACAAACCCCCGAATCACAAAGGCCGTTTAATTAGAATAGATAGCTCTTTTGAAAGCACTAAAAACAACTGTAGCGTAAAGAGCGAGATGTTGATTTGGGGGAGAACCCCCTCATATACGTTATAATTTCTGTTCGTTTTAAGTTCTAATGTTGCTTCTTACTTTCAGTTGAAAAAACTTGTTTTTTTTTAAATTTAATTTATGATCGTTTTTTAAATAATGCTTGGAAATCAGGTGCCCCCTTAATAGAAATGTCCCTTACCCCAAAGAAACGTCCTCCAAGGAAATATTCTCCCGAGTAACCCCCTCCTACAACCCCCCCCCTCCAGCAGAAAATCCTTCCTGAAAATGTCTGTATACTTCCCAATAACCAATAAATAATGCTGGCAAGTCCGGCGCCCCCTTCATGGCAATTTCCATTCCCCCATGAAAACTTCGTTCATGGACAGATCCTCCAACATAACCCCCGAGCCACCCCTTCCCCACTACCAGAAAAAAACCTCCTGAAAACTTCTGTATACTTCCCAATTACCAATACTATATGTTAATATTGGGTAAAATTCATAACTTGTAGCCCTCCCCCCGGGCACTTCGGGGGATGAAGTCATCCTAAAAGACATAGTTATCATATTTTCGACCATGCTGAACAAAATGGCCATCTCCAAATTTTGATCGGGTGACTTTGGGAAAAAAATGAGCGTGGGAGGGGGCCAAGTTGGCCTCTATTTTTTTTCATTTAAAAAGGGCACTAGAACATTTAATTTCTGTTCGACTGAGCCCTCCCACGATTTTCTAGGGACACTGGGTCTATACGATCACCCCTGAAAAAAAAAAACAAAAAAAACAAATAAAAACCCAACCGTGATCTTTAGTCGGGCAATAAATGAAAAATTCCATATTTTGGCAGATAGGAGCTTGAAACCTCTACAGTAGGGTTCTCTGATATGCTGAATATGATGGTGTGATTTTCATTAAGGTTCTATAGCTTTTAGGGGGTCTTTTCCCCTTTTTTTGAAAATCAACCAAATTTTCTCAGGCGTGTAACTTTTGATGTGTAGCACTTAACTTGATGAAAGTTATATATTTGAAATCAGCATTGAAATCTAATTCTTTTGATGTATCTATTGGTATTAAAAACCCATTTTCTAGAGTTTCGGTTACCATTGAGCCGGGTCGCTCCTTACTTACAGTTCGTTACCACGAACTGTTTGATCTACCAAAACATTGTGAATTTACAATGTGTTTAAATAAAACTTTGTGGTAACAGATCGGTATTACGAACTGAAAGCAAGGAGAGACTTGTGTTTATAGTAACTGATACTCTAAAGAAAAAATATTTTCGATAACAACACATATATCAGTAGAATTAGATTTTATAGACTCTGAATGTGTAATAAAGTTAAATAGATTAACTTTATTGATCGAAAGTTAAGAGCCTGAGAAAAGTCGTTTAATGTTCGAGAATATTTTCCCCAAGTGCGATCATATAAAGCCATTGGTCCTATAATATCAACATTAGGTTCATGCGAACTGAATTTTAAAGTTTTAGCACTAAAAGGGGAAAGTTAAGAGGAGACGTCCCTGTAAAAACAAATTTTTTCGAAGAACATGCCCTTCAAAACTGTAAAAAGAATAACCATAAAATTTATTCTTGAATTTCAGACCCCTCCCCGTCCGGAGGTATCAATTTGGAGAAGAATGGGAGAGGGGGCAATTACTATTTAGGTTTTTCACCCTTTCCTCTAGGTTTTGTAAATGCCTATTTGGGGGATTTTCATTGAAAAATACTTTCGTTTAGTAACTTCATTAAAAAACCGCCATAACTGTTTAGGCTAATTTTTTAAAAATAAAATTTATCACCAAGACCCTACATTTCATGAATTTGTGTCCCTATCCCCTCTTAAGAAATACATGAAGTGGCACACTTTAACTATGACGTGTGCCCCCCTTCTGTGATTTTCTGGCCTGAAAAAATGATCTAAATAGGTCACGAGTTTGAGAAAGTTCGTTAAGAGCCTTAATTTCGGGAAAAGAAAATCATTAAGTGACGTAGTTCTTTTGAACAAATATCTGAAGAGCATATTACATCATTCCCCTCTTTCAGAGGTGATCGTTTCGTTTTTTGTATCTATGACGCATCCACCATCACAAATGGAACATAAAATACCAAGTACAATAAGTCAATTTACAAAAGGCGTTTTAAGCAGCTTAGTAAAGCCTAGAGAACAAACGAATAACCTAGACCATCAAATGTGACAAAACCAATACGACCAGCTAAGGTAAAGGGTATCGAAAAATTTCTGAAATAATGATAAACGAAAATGAAGAACACAGAAATATACGGTTAGAATACTTGCGACAAAGACAAAGAGTCAAAATTGAAAGTGACGAACAAAGAAATATCCGGTTAGAAGATAAGCGACAGTGAGAATTAAAACGAATCAAAAACAAAAGTAAAGAACAAAGAAATATGGTGTCACAAGACATAGGAAAACGAGGAGCAGAACAAATTAAAAGTGAAAGTGAAGAAACAAGAAATACGTGGTTAGCAGATATGCCACAGTAAGAACAAAGAAATATGTGGTTAGATGATAAGTGGTAGTGAGAATTACAAGCAACAGAACGTGTCAAAAATATTTTGGAAAATTGGCATCTTGAGATTTTTTTTCACCTGTAAAAATGATCTACATAGATCAAGACTTTGAGAAAACTCGTTTAGAGCTATTTTTTGAAAAAAAATCATGTGAGTGAAGTCATATTTATGAGCACATTTCAAGAGAATAAATTACGTCATTTCACGCCCAGTAGAGATCAAATCGCTTTTATATCTATGACGCATGCAATATTACAATAGAAATATAACTAAGCATGAAACAAAAAGTGTAATGAGGCTATTTAAAAAAGGTGTTTTAAGCAGTTTAGTAATGCCTAAATCTAGACCATCAAATGTGACAAAACCAATCCGAGCAGCTAAGATAAAGGTTATTGAAAAAACATCTGAAGTAATGATAAACGAAAATGAAGAACAAAGAAACGTACACTTAGAATACAGGCGTCAACAACAATTACAGCGAATCAAAAACAAAAGTGCAGAACAAAGAAATACCGTGTTAGAAGGTAAGCGGCAGCAAGAATTAAAACGAGACAAAGATAAAAGTGAAGAAAGAAGAAATATATGGTTACAAGACATGCGTTAACGAGGAGCAGGACAAATTAAAAATGAAATTGGAGAGCAAAGAAATGTGCGGTTAAAAGATATACCACAGCGAGAACAAAGAGATATGCGGTTAGTAGATAAGCGGCAGAGAGAATTACAAGCGACATCGAGAATCAGAACGTGTCAAAAATGAAAGTGACAAGTCACTGGGATCCTTCAACGTTATATATATATTCCATTTGGAGCCCTCCATTTTCCCGAGGAAAGAATAGGAAACAAAGGTGATTCATTTGGAGGTTGCTGCTGACAACGATAATAAATATATACAAGCCTGCAGCGTGTCGAGTGCCGAGACCCCTCCTCAAAACCGGATTCATAGTTTTTTTATTACAACTGGCATACCGATATTTCTGGCCACAAAAATGATCCGAATAGGTCACATCTTTAAAGAAGAATTCGTATTTTTCCTAGGGTGGTTGTATCGAGTCAGTGGTGACGCTTTGACGTCAAGAAGAGGCTGACATCGTCGGCGGTTAGAAAACATGCGACAATGATAATCAATATATACAAGCCCGCCGCGCAGCCATGCCGGCCCCGCCTTGAAATTGGCTACATAGTTGTTGTTTTTGTCAAAACTGACATATTGACATTTCTGGCCACAAACGATCTAAATAGGTCACAACTTTAAAGAAGAACTTGTATTTTTCCAATATTTTTCCCAGGGCGGTGGTATCGAACCTATGGCTACGCTGTGACATCAAGAAGAGGCTGTGGTTAGAAGAAAAGTGACAATGAAAATCAATATATACAAACCTGCCGCGTAGATATGCCACAGCGAGAACAAAGAATTATGCGAAAAGAAGATAAGTGGTAGCGAGAATTACAAGCGACAGCGAGAAAGTGATAATGCCGCCTTCTGCCATGTTGTGCTACAAAACAAGGATTTGCCTGATCAGGGTCCAATTAATTGCGAGAAAAAACTCTGAAATCAGTAAACGGAGTATATTTATAGAAAAGCTACTTTTATAGCCTCTCCATTTCAAAAGCTCTGCTACAGCGTGGTGCCGAAACCTGCTCTTAAAAGTATTCACAACAATTTTTTTTTTGATGAAACTAAAAATACTTAGAAATTAAAAACATTAAAGTAGTTGAATTCTAGAGCAAAGTACGGAGATAAATTACCGTATGTATGAGAAGGGCCGCAACCCCTCTTGCATTAAGACTAGTGTCCGTTCTTTTTTGTTCAATGTCAATCTTTACCTTTCTGAAGAAAATTAATTCTTTATTATATAATGTTTGTCTACTTTTGATGAAATTTTCAAAACAATATGAAATATAACGAGGCTGCCACCCCTCCTCCCATCCGTCCCTACTTTATCTGCTGTAGTGCAACTTCTGGATACCCATTCATTAAAAATTAAAACACCTCTAAGGACCATTAACTTCATCGGAGGGAAGGAAGGATTTAGTCTTAATAGATCCTCTCAAATGAAGGAATGTTAAACTGAAGTCGTAATTTTAAAATTTGTGAATCTATTTGAGATTAATGTATAATGTTGCTCAATATTCAAAATAACAAGTCAACCTTGCCCCTGAAAATAAAGAAGAAAGGTTTAGCAATTGCAAACCATTAAAGGATCGTGACTTTGCCATATACCATTTTACCTTAGTGTAGGTTCTGATTGAATCCAAAAACATAGTTGTGTCACTTTTTTATACCCTGGATAATTAGGAAATTTTTTATCTTATCGTCCGCATTTATTTTCCAAATGAGATATCATAATTGGTCAATTTTTGCAATTAAGAATGCTTAACGCTACTTTTTCGTCTTATTTTGTTTGTGTTTCTGCTTTTTTTTTAGTTATCGAACCATTAAGCTTGAATAAAGACCCGAAAAAAGACCTGAAATAAAAACCTTGAAAAAAGACCTGAAGCTTGAATAAAAATAATTAGGTTTGGTATGTATACAGGAATCGATTTAGGAAGAGGAGGACAACATTTTCAAAGCTAAAAGAAACATGCCATCACATAAAAGTTGAGTGAAATTATGGCGAGACTGTTTCCAGTGCCTGAATTAATCACTGGACAAACCTGCATCTTTTCGAAAAAAATATACTCATAAACAAGGACTAATGTAACTGACTGCATACGCGATAATTAATTTTTGGGGAAATAAAGCAAAAACCTAAAACAACTGAATTGTAGAAAATACAGATAGTTAGGGAGAAATTGTAAATTCCAGTATTTTAGTGAATAAGGAAGGGGAGGTGTATGCGTATACCCCTTCCCCTTCTTTGTATACACCCGCAGTATAAAATGTACTTGTCTTTTTAATTTTTCCTAGATATTTTAGAATGTTTTGTTTAAAATACTGGGTCTGTTTACAACAAAATATTCTTCATTCTTTTAGGCATAAGCGCTCCGAGAGAGGGGGTTGCTGGTCCACTTCCATCTCCTCGGTTAGTTTCAGCTGCCGTTCATAGGGACCTAGGCTACCACGACCATGCTGTAACTGTATTTCTTACTGCTTGGGGCCAAGCAATCGATCACGATTTGACATTGACTGCTGATAGTAAAGGTAATGCATCCAATCGTTTATTTGTCCGTTTCATGCACAGTTTATATAATTATCCAGTATGATCTTTCCCTATCTCACCCATTATAAAAACCCGGACTAAGGTGCAAGTGCTCCAGAGAACGTTTTTGCAGATAGAAACATAAGCGGCGTCAGGTCTTTTCACGGGTAGACAAGTCAGACGCGAAACAATCGGAAACAAGTGGAAACCTGCTATTACGAATTATGCACTTTGTAACCCTCTTGGACGCGAAACTTGGACGCGAATCGGAAACAGGTAACCCGCTAATGCAGAAAGAAGTGGGAGGAGCTTTTTGTTTTTACCGAGAATGAAGACAAGAAATGATCTGCGATAAACTTACTGGATAATTCTATAAACTGTGGTTTCATGCAAAGTATAATCACCTACGGAACAAGTACTGACAAAACCTATCCTCTCCACACAAAAAAGTGACCCTTTGTCCGCGTCTCCGGAGACGATTCCATACCTTTGCGAACCTGGCAACTAATTACCGTAGTTACACAATTCAATACAACTTAGGAAAATAGATTGGCTTATTGGCTCGGAGCGATTAAGTAGTACAGCATTTTGCGTTAGAGGCGCTGAGGTACGCGGGGTCACTTTTGGAGAGTTTTGTCAGTACTTATTCCGTAGGTGATTATACTTTGGTTTTATGCAATGTATCTGATGTAAAATGATGGAAACAAAGGAATTAATACAATTGGCGTCCCAAACTAACGTCGCGCCAGCCATCTCTTTTACTAAATATGTGTTTGAAGTAGACCCCGGCGCCGCGCCGGTGGATCCACCAAACACCGCCGACGAGAGGCCTAGGCAAACGCCGCCGAAGTGTCGTAACGCCGCCGGCGCGCCGCAGTCACGCCGCCGCTGGCAGAGGTGGCGGCGTTCGGTCGACTTTAAATTATTTTTACGGCAATTCTTTATTGCGTCAACCGCAAAGTCGGAGCTTTTCCTTCTCGTGTGGTTTAGTATTTCGATTTTTCTGATTAGAAATCAAGCAGAGCTTGCACTATCCCTGAATTTTCGGGTATTTCCCCGAAAATCTATGCGTCACCCCGAAAAAAAATTTGGTTCCCCGAATCCCCGAAAATCACGCAATCATGGTGCCACCCCTAGTGATTTATCACCAGTGACTTTCCCTGCCAAATATTACTTTGTATACCATAATTCTTCACTGCTCTATTGTTCATTAATTTTCGTCTCTTTTGTTACTTTGCATAAAAACCAGACAGATGAAATTTGTTACCTATTGCAAATATTGCAATATACACAGTTCTTCATATGTTGACAAAAAAAAGTATCGTCTTTATGAAATGAGTTTAAATCATTTCGAATGCAGTTTCCCAATCGCTATTTCTTACATCATTCTTAGTCAAGAATTTCATTTTCAAGTTGAAAAGAATTATAGAACGCATTCACTACTATACAGATTCAGCCTTCTGTTGGATTTTGAAATTGACAGCCGACAGATTGTTTCAACAGCTGAACTGTAAGTTTGCAGATTTTTTTTTTTTTTTGCTTTTTCTATAAAAGATTTTCCTGGTGTTTAATAACAGATTTTTGAACAACATATATAAAATACAATATTCTATATGTAAAATTTTTACGCCCCCCCCCCCCAAAAAAAAACACCCTGCGGGTTAGACAAAAATTATCTAAATACTAAGCAATGTAAAGGGTTTGGGAATTAAAGATTGAACCCGAAGTGACCCCAAAAATATGATTTATTAAAAAAATTGTAAGTTATTGTCTATAGGGGAGGGAGATAGGGGGCTGTTATTTATAAATGATAAAACCTCATTTTTTTTATTGCAAGCAGGGATGCCAAAAAGATAATTATTTTTTTTTCGTTTAAAATGGAGAAAGAAGAAAATGATATCAAATTCCCTGGGAAACCATTGAAATATTTTAATAGACCCAGGGCCCCCCATTAGGACTTGTTCATTGTCTTGGGTATTTTGCGATTTCTCATAGGCTACTGGCCTTATTTGGCTTTTGTGTGTGCTCCCTTTTAATTCGATTCTTTGGATCTTATGGAATGCCATGGCGAATCTATCACCCAGTTTTCCAATAATTTGAGGTATATCTGAATAATTTCGACGCTTTTTTTGTTGTCTTTGTACCCCTTTACTCATACCCTCAATTTTTTTTAAAGGAACACTAAGCTGTTTAACGTTATTTTACGTGTTTGTTTGAACCATATAGTGACCTTGTTAATTATTCAGTAAATTATTTTTCTAATGAAAGCTGAGACGGTATCCTATCAAGGTGGTATCCAGGGGGGGGGGTAGGGAGGTATAATATTTAAATGATAATAGCTCGAAATTTTACTTATTGAAAGCAGGGATCCCAAAAAGTTCATTTTTTTTTTATTTAAAGCAGAGACGGCATCCTATCAAGGTGGTATGCAGAGGGGGGGGGGGTATTGAGCTATCATATTTAAATGATAATACCTCGATTTTTTTTTAAAGCAGGAGTGCCAATAAGTTAATTATTTTTTTTATTTAAAGCAGAGACGGTATCCTATCAAGATGGTATCCAGAAGGGGGGCATAGGGAGTTATTATATTTAAGTGATAGTACCTTGATTTTTTTATTGAAAGCAGGGATGCCAAAAAGTTGAAAAGTTGACAAAATTAACAAGATTTTCGTGAGTTATACTTGATACCGCACTTGCATGGTTTTATCGTCCAAAGGGAAAGGGACATATGCGTCCAATCCGGTTTTTTTCCTATTGATGAAACGGGTTTACTTTGAAAACATTCATTCATATGTACCAGGTAGATTCACACTAAATTGGTGTGACGAAAGCGATATCGACATCCCCACCTAACGTTGCGCTCGAGTAACAATGGCGCCCTTGGTCCAGTGCCCAACTTACATTAAAAGGCCAGGTCATATTAAAAGTTTTCAATTTGGGAGGTTCAAGGAGGAGTCTTTGACAGTCTTATGACCTCAGGGTAGTAGATTTTGCAACGTTCTTACGTATCTACAGTGGTTTAGAAAATTCGATCACCCCACAAATGATTACCAAAAATATGCACAAATGTAACATTTGGAATATTATAACACTTTTTTCAAAGCTTTGAAGAAAAGCAAAAAAGTCTAAATACCCCTAACTACGCTTGAAAGCTATTTTAAAAAGAAACTCTTTGGAGATTTCCTTGGAAATGACCATAGCAGAAGCTTTGAGCCTGGGTGGGAATCAAAGAGGAGTCTAAGCATTTTGACCACAGGTGACTTATTGTTGCGACTTTCTTAAATTTGGTAATTCTTGTGAGCATTTGGAAATCAAAGCTTAAACTCAATAACTGATACTAAGTGTCCTAACATTTTGCTTGGATTAAAAGTGACGAACTAGGATGAACATTTCAAAATCTTCCTTGAGCTACTTCAGTCTGCATATTATTTAATTTAATTACACTTAAAACGGATGAGCTTTTCATTTTTTACCTAAGAAAATAGCTTGCACTTCATTTTTCTTCATAGCGAATAAACTATTAAGTGTTTTTTGTGTCATTGTAATTGAAGTGTTCTCATGTGAAGCGTTCATCATGTATTTTTCAATTTGATAAATTTACTCCTTTTAGATACAGTTTATAATTTGACTGATATTAGGTATTTATCAGTTTATAATTTGGAATGAATCCCCAAAAGAAAACATGAATAATATTCAAAAGAGCAGCCAAAAGCGATAAAAAAGTAGCAGTTCAGCCTTAGCCTACATGACATATATTCTATAAAGAAGCCAAAAAAACTTTAAAATGCATTTTTTAAATTGTAATTAAAAACCAGTTTTTAATACAAGAAGGCTTCTTAGGAATCGAAAAGAGCAAAAAAAAAACAAAACAACCAATATCAAAGTCGCCCATTTCAACTGTTTTAAATGTGACAAAACAGATATAGGCAAAGGGCATTATGAAATAATTAAGCTTCTAAGTTCAAAGTTATATTCAAAGTTTTTACCCAGATAACTGACGACTTTTGTGATACGGTATTTGAAGTTTTATATGCAGTAATGCTCGATGAAAAATACTACTAATTTTGATAATTATTTATGTTTAGAACACATAGCTAATAGATACTTCAACTACTCATATTATGCAAGGGTTCTGAAATGCCACAGCCATTCCGTTTCTACCAGATTTCTACTTCTCTTGATGAATAACAAAGAAGACCAGTTTCCAGCCAGCGATTTGTGAATTTTTGATCTCATGAATAGGCTCGAATCTGTTGTAAATTGAAGCTGTGATTTGAGAAAGACTGATGAAAACATTAATGTTTGCGGTCAACATTGATCGCGCCGGTGGCGCGCCACCGACATCTTACCGGCGGCGCGCCGCCGGCGGCGCGGCGCGGCGTGCTGTTTTTTGCCCCGCCGCCGCCGGTCTTCCCTCATCAGCGCAGCGCCGGGGTCTAGTTTGAAGTATAAATTTGTTCATTTTTTTAGCCAAATTTCTAAAAAAATTTTTCGTCTCCAAGGGTTTTCAAATGTAATTTTCTTTTAAACTGTTTTAAAAACACAAGTTTTTTATTGATATACATTGCTTTTTAATTGGTGCAAAATGACAAGTTCTGACCGCTAACTCTAAATAAATTCAGAATGGAAGATGGAATTCCAATTGTTTCATCTTGGCATCGTCAGTTTAATTTGAGGAATATAAGCGCCAGTATTGCCATCTGATTATAGAACTTCTTTTTTCTATCGGTTTATATTGCTTGCACATGTTGATAGTCTTCCATACCCACCTTGTCAAGTTTTGTATTCTTTTTTGTTTGTGTATACTTCTTTCTTTTTGGGTGGCAAAAACACTATTTTCATTGTATGCCCAACTTTACGAGCTCAGCTTCCCTCTGGGTTTACTATTTTGTGGGTTAAGGTTACCTTGTCTTTACCTTGTCTGTGAAAATATCTTGGCTATGACGAGGCATTATAAGTTTTCGTACGGGGTTTTCGTAACGTTATGGTTTTTTTGGTAACATTAAAAAAAAGGACCCATCTTGTAGTGCACTTAATGTTTAAATGGTTGCCAGAAATAGCTTTTGAAAGTCAAAAGTAGATTCAAGGGGTGAGACGTTGATCCTCCCCTCGGCTTTGGTTCAGTCTAATTTTATGCATTCCATCATTTAAATTTATACATAAGTCTTGAAATTAAAGAAAATTTCAATACTATCCTGCCAATTTGCCCAGTTAAAAAAAGAAAAAAGGAGAACAGTTTTCAAAATTTTAGTCTACGAATTTGTAGAGCAAAAAAAAAACTTCAAAATATTAACCACCAAATGTGTCACAGAAATGAATTATTTAAGATTTTAGGCAGCGCCCACCTTACCAAACTTGTTCAAATACCTGTTAAGAGCTGACCTAATACAAAAGAAAGCGAAAAAAACACGTGGAATTTTACACACGAGATATTACAACGAGTTCTCTGGTTTATGATCAAAGTGTTGAAGAAGTATGAAAGTTCATGCTTGAATATTCCCCTTAAAAAGGTGCTGCGTCATGACTGACCTTTCAGGCTTATAAGCTCTCACTTTTATTTTCAAATAACGATTTGTTTTAGTCAATCAAACAATTTTGTTTCTCTGAAGGATGAACATGACAATTTTAAAACTATCTAACTTTATCTAAATCGTCATTAGATCAGCTCTATCAGCGAGGCTATATAACTAGAAACTATTGTCTTGCTATATGTTTAAAGGGGAAAGATCATCGGGAAAGCATATTTTGTAGAAAGAGGAAACTGCTGTGCTGTGCACCTGTTACAATTAATTCAATTGTTGTAATCTATTTTAGTTTCAGCTATTATGATTTGGAACACTTTCTCATATAGTTATAGTTTAAAGCTTTGAATTTGTTTCTTTTTCCTAAAAACTTCTTGAAATCAAGAGATTTTAAAAGGGTATCACAAATTTCCAAATTCAGTAGCCTACAGGAAATATGAGACTTAAATTTTCTATTGGAAAACGAAAGCTTCGATGAATATAAGAGGTGAATAACTATTAAGAATACATAGATTTTTACAAAACATGGCATAGAGTATGGAACATGTGGAATACCTAAATATTTATCGTAATTTCCTCACGCACATGGTACTTTTGATAATGGAAAAATGGTGACTTAACTCCACAAGCAGGTCCTGCTTGACTTAAGATCACTTCCGATTCGTCGACTTATCTCGTGATCCGTGACATGTGGATTTAATATAAGCATCATGTGGTATAGAGATTGATGCTATCAGAACAATATTTTATTCTCCTATTAAAAAAATAGCTTTTAGGAATTGAATTGATAGCTTCAGTATTTGAATTAGTTTTATCTTCTAAAGTCACAAGGATGGGTGAAAAAAATACTTTTTTCTTATATATATCACCTTTACACAATAGAACTCAATGGCCTAGGTTTAACCCAATAAATGGAATCTCTTTTCACTTGTCGTTTAATTCAATGCCTTGAGGTGGTACTGGTTCGAACTAAATTCGCACTTATCTGAAGTTTAGGAAAAGTCAAATTTGTGCTTGTAAAGAAGAGAGTGAATGACAATGCTAGAAGGTAAAGTGTTTTGAATCCTATTTTAGCCATGAAAAGAGGCCAATTTAACGTCTGGATACAAGAGATTCATTTAACAGTTCACTCAGTAAAAAAGAGAGTTCAAATATGTTTTATAAAAAAAAAGGTGTATAAGATTGTTTTGACATGGTGAAATCAAGGTGAGTAATATATAAAATTCCGAATGTTACGCTTTGGGCTGCTTTAGAGTCTTGCGACATTTTGATATTTTTATAAGTGCTTATTTTCTGCAGACGTCTTTTGTTTAATTTGTTAACTTTATATAGACATTATAAAGCCAGTAAACCATTCTGAGGTAAATACTTTTGCTGACCAATTTTAGGCCACACTGAATTAACTCGTTTCAAACCTATTTCTTAATTAGTCACGAGGGTTGGTTTTCTAAATATACGAAAAAACTTAAACTTTTTACATGCTCACCAATGGTCAGTGTAGCGCCTCCCGATTCTCTGCACTCGGCCGCGAGTGCAATGTGTGGTTGGAGGCGACCATTCTAAACATATAGGAGACACAATATAGGTCACACAATATGCTTAATAGGCCTATTCCATAAAACTGTTTTGAGTGGGCTCTGTATTGTTACACTTCTATTAAAAAATGTCTACATCACTTTCAGTCTTGTTAACTAAATTTCAGCAGAAAACCAACATTTTATGCAGGTATTCCTGCAATGAATACTAAAATATATATTATTCTATACATTTTTATAGAAATTGGTTAAAGAACTAAGAAAAGCATGCAATTAATGCATTATATTGCGAATATGTACTTTTATGAAAAACAATAAATCAGACATAAACTTAACCAGTTTCAAGCGCAATTTGCTCTTCCTTTTAAACATTTTGTGAAAATACTTATATCCATTTTAGACCGAGCTACCGATGAAGATCCGGTGTGTTGTGATATTCCACCAGAAAAAAGTCACCCGTCTTGTTTGCCGATCGAAATTCCTCCCAATGACAAGTTTTATTCGCTGTTTAGGAAAAGGTGCCACGAGTTTGCCAGATCTGCTGCCTCTTTGAAATATGAATGCAAACTAGGTAAGCCATTACTAAAAGTAAGTAAGATTATTTTGGCTGCAATGGAAACTTAATTTTGAGCTACTCATTTGCTAAAAGCTAAAAAATAACTATTTAACTAAAGCCTAAAGATCTTTAGAAAAAGGAAAAATATGAAATTCCCGCAAAATCTCTTTCCACAAAAATATGAAATTCCCGCAAAATTCCCGGAAATTCCCGCAAAATCTCCCGCTTAAGAGTAACAGCAAGACATAAAATTAGGAGACATAAAATGTTTAATGTTTTTCAACAGTAAAATGTTCAATGCCAAGTAGCTTATTGGCATTGAACGTTCTACTAAATAAATGTGTACTGAAAAGTGTCCATGGAAGTTGAGCAAAGTTCCCCAAAGTTAAGTCTTGAAAGCAGCGTGTATGTTTTCTTTGTCATGACTGAGGGGTACGCTATTTTTTTTTTCTTTTTCATGTTATTTTACCTAAGAGCCTCAATGTAAACGATTCTCATTTCAGAACCTAAACTTCATTTTGAGAATAGGCTGTCATAAATGGTGTATATTAATCAGACTAATACTAATTCCACATAGAAAAACGATAAACAATGCCCCTTTCATTATGAGCATAATAGTTGTGTCGCGAATTCGTTACGCACGAAATGACTCTGAATGAAACCCGCTTTATTGGAGTTTATTTAGTAAAAACTATTAAATAAGATTCAATCAAGGAGAAAAAAAGAAACGAAAACTGCAACATAGTCTATTAAGTTGATTGTTTTTCAGTTCTATATGGCTTTAGTTCTATACCTGGACCTATCCGTCTCATGAGAAGTTTTGTTGAATTTTTGCTTGCAGAAATCAGAAGATGGCTTAAAAAGGATATCTTCCTCTGACTGATTACTCCAAAAGGCTGTGCAGTCCCCAAAAAAGCCATATCTTGCGTATTCGGTGCAACGCATTTCCTCTTGCATTATCAAGAAGAGTTGGATGTCACCATATGCTTTTTTATTTTGGAGTCTTGGAGGTAGTTTGAGGGAGTAATTTGCCACCATTTTTTACGCTTTTGTAAGTCGTGGAAGGGCAAATAAGGCTCCCCAGGATGGAATTGGAAGTTTTTCTTATTAAAGAGAAATTAAAACCTAAAAAATGAAATAAAATAACATTAGAAAAAAAGGCTGTGATAATTAATGAAAATACTAAATTTATTTTTGAAAGGTAACGCGTCTTATATAGTTTTGAAATAAGCTTCCCGTTGATTTTCAACTTATATTTAACAGTAAACTCTGTTTCAGGACCATTTTTTTGTGTATTTGAACATAGCAATGTTAGACACATAGGCTATAGCGTTGTTTATAGTGAGCTTGTACTTTATTTTGTATTTTTGATGGGAATATTAACGTTGCTCACAGTTCTTTCAATGAGAGCAAAAAAAACAACAAGAGTTTAATGTTATTTTATAGATTATAGTTTATTCAAGCTTCGATGAGTATTACATGATTGTTTATATATGTGCCCAGGATTAGTCCCCCATACTTCAAAGCTTCATTGATCGTGGGATTCCGTTTCAGGTCCAAGAACGCAACTCAACATGGTAACTCATCCTCTAGATGCCAACTTCGTCTATGGATCTAACAAAGAGGCATCAGACACTCTTAGGGCTTTTAGAAGGGGAATGATGAAATCCTTTCCAGCTTTTAAAGAGCTTGGATTGAGGGAACTGCTTCCACTAAGAATGGAAAATCCTGATGACGGATGTCTACGACCTAGTCCAGATATCTTCTGCTTCTCTGCTGGTAAGAATACTCTTACCGTTGTCAGACTTAAGCAAGATAAGAAACATCCAACAAATTAGGATGCTTCTTCACTTGAGTTTTTAGCAACAATAAGCTTTAGCCGTGGCTACAATTGTAGCAAAGCTAAATATATATTTTCTGTTGGTATATCTTCTGCTTAGGTTAGAAATAGAACATTCGTATAAACTTCTTAATCTAAAACTTCCTAGATTCAAGGATCTCTGTGATTCATTCCATTGGACTTTACTCATTATGAGGAAGAAAACAACTGTAAAGTACTATGAATGGGCTTAAAGATGCCTGAATAATTTAATTTCAAAAAAATAAACTTAGCTTCCTTTGTCCATTTTTGCTAGAATAATCATTTCATCATTCATCATTTCATCATCAATATCATCATTTCTTCTTTACCACAATAAATATCTCTATGAATATTTAAGGTCATAAGCCATTCAGACAAGTCTCTGTGATGGATTTATTGTTATTATTATTATTATTTTTTATCTAATCTTCTTAGAGTAGAAAAACACATTCAGTCATGCTTGTAGAAACTGGCAACTTAATGAAAATCTTCAATAGTGTATGGACATTGGGGAATAAGCTCCCACCAAAAGCAATTAGGGCGTATTCTGAATTTTGTGTAAAGTTGTATTTTTGGGCCGGGTTCTATAATGCTTGAATTTCATCTATTTCTAATCTGCAATATACTATACAGCAATATACAATATACAACTACCAAAGCTTCAATTCTGCTTTTAAACACTCCATAACGATTTTGAGCTAATTGCTTTCATAACGCTGAAAGTCTTATTAGGCTTTTCAATCTTCTGAAGGAGGGAGTTTACCGGCAGGCTATAGGCTTTCAGGACCGCTGAGTGTATATTTATGTTTGAAAACTATATTGGATTGTTTTAGGTAGGTATTATGTAAGAGTTTAAATAAAAATAATAATAACAACAATAGGTTTGGTTAAGATATAAGCCAAAAAAATCTTTGGAAACTAAAAGTATTTTAACAATAAAAGTAATTGTCCTCAGTCTGGTGAGAGCACTGTTTCAGTTTATACACGATCGTGTTTGATATAGTCACCGAAGGTGCAGTGCTGAAATATTTCTGGTATAATTATAATTATCTCTTTACTGAAAAGAATGCTCAGTGTCTTCAAATATGGGTTCAATTTATTTTTTTTTCTCTTGGCCATAAAGTCTACATTGAATCTATGAAAAACCTGCCTCTTGTTTCTTTACCGAAGGTTTATTTTTCTACTCCTACCAATGACAAGATTTGTTTTAGTATTTTCTTTCTATTCATGAGCCTGGTAATTCATACAACTCAGCTTACAGTAATTTTCTGAGGGGGCTGAGGTAAGTGTATATCAATGAAAAACACGCAGTGAAAATGCAGACGACTTATACGACTACTTTTTACATTTAACATATTAGAAACTCAGAATATTCTCCATTTTTATGGATTTTGAGGAGCCATACTTGGACTTCCTCCGTGTTGTGCCTACTTTTATTTTATTTGAGATCTCTAATGGATAATAAATGCTTAATCTAGGCTATCAACCTGCATCCGCTTCGAAGCAGCAGCTTTTATATAGATTTGCCTCTGAAACGGAGTTTAACCATATTCATCATTTGGATGGAACAAGTTGGAAGAAAAAAAGACGTGTTTATTTAATATAAGAACAAACAACATGATTTAAAATCCATTGTCTTTGGAAAAGACAAAACTTTTGGCCTCTTTTTTCTTACCATTTTGGCTCATTGTGGCCTCATTTTCAAAACTCTCAAAACTTTCCTAGCAGGAAAGGGCAATAGGCTTCTGAAATTCTTTGAGGCGCCATGACCTTCTGTTCTATCAATTTTTTTTTAATACTATGCATTAATTAGAAAAGAAATATCACCCCTGGAAAAAAAGATAGTCATGCTCCATCACCAGCTTTCTGAAAAAAATAATTCGTGTTTTTTCATATAGGAACTTGAGACCTCTGAATTCTTTAAATGCTGAATTGTAATTTCCGTATAAATAGCTTCTCTTTTCCGGGTGCACTTTCCCCATTCTACTACAATTGTGCAAATTTTCTTCTGCAATTAACTTTTAAAAGCATATTTAAAATTTCAAATATGGAATACTTAGAAGTAAAAAAATAAATTCTATTGATACATGCTTTAAAATCAAGATTTTGTTTTAAAGTTTCAGTTTCAATAAATAAGGGTCACTCTATACGCACAGCTTGTTACAACGAACATTTTAATCTAGAGCTTACTTAACTTCGAAGAAAGCTTACATCCTCTCAACACTTACCGTTTAGTTTCAAGTTATATTTTTGTACAGGGCTACTTTGAGGATAAAAATTATCGATGAAAAATTTTACCCATTGAAATATTTTCCAGAAGGGGGGGGGGGTCGAAAAATATTAAAAATCAGTTTTCAATGTTGTACTCCCTCCGTTTCCTCGTAACCCTTCTGCCCAATATATGTGAATCCGTCACAGGCTTACACAGAAAACTACTACAATCCAGAGGGGACGAGGAAGAATTTAAAACGCAAAAAATTATATGAAGTATCAAAAATCAGCAAGTTCTGAAATAAATCATGAAAATATTTAGATTCCGGGAAGGAAACTAAAATCTTCAGGTCGGGAAAATCCGAATCATCCCGTTACACGTTCATGGTTTGAGTTGATAGATTTCTTAAGTTATCTTTTCTATATAGGTGATGGTCGCGTTAATCAGCAACCAATGTTAACTACCATTCATCTTCTTCTTCTAAGAGAGCATAATAGAATTGCAGCTGAGCTTGGTCGACTTAATCAGCACTGGGATGATGAAAGGCTTTTTCAGGTTAGATATATTACTTTATTTTCATTTTATTGTTTGTTACGGAGTTGGGGGAAGAGTTAAAGAAAAGGCCTTAGGTGCAGATAGTGTGGTAAATGAGTTTTTGAAATATGGTGGCTTTGAAGTGAGAGAGAAATAACTAAAGATTATGAAAATTGATATTTGACAAAAAAGGAAGTGCGTAGTGATTTTTGAAGAAATATAATCGAGCCCCTTTATCAGAAAGCTGATATGAGTTAGAATCGTAGTTATAGAGGGATTAGCTAGGTCTGTGTAAGAAGCAAATTAATTAGCATGAATATGCTTTTTAGGCTAAAAGATACTGTAGATGAAGTTTTAAGATAAAATAGTCCTGTTATATGAAGGAGAGAGGGTGCATTTTTACTCTTGGATGAATAATTGAGAAGTGCCAGAGTCATCAGGACCTTATAGTCCTTGTTTTTTTTAGATTATGAACAACCGTTTGATTCAGCCGTTTAAAGAGCCTTAGCGAAGTTCCTGTCCTTGTATGGTATATCGGATAAATAAATTAAAGTGTTTAGTGCTGTGTACTTGAACAACATTGCTGCGGTGAAGGTAGGAAATGAGGTTAGGAGCTGGTTTCGTATTGAATAAGAATTAAACAAGGTTGTGTTCTATCCCAATTTACATGGATCATTTTGATGGACTGTGGCCTGAGGAACTCGGCAAGTGCTATGAGAGCGTGGGATCAAATGGGAAGGTAGTTTCTCCTTGGCTTAAATCACGCTGATGGTTTAAGCGTCCTAGATGAAAGCGTTAGCAAAATGAATGATTTTTTGTTGGTTTTAAGAGTTTAGGTTGCAAGATTAGGTTTGAAAACTAATTTTAAGAAGAGTAAGCTGCATCAAATAGGAATAAATGAAGATGAAGAGGCTCTGAAACAGTATGTATGGCTCTGAAACATGGCCAAGCATGGCTCTGAAACATGGGTGCTTTTGAAGATGGAGTAGGATTTGATAGATATTTCCAAGATGAACTGTCTACGAAATGTTTTAGATACCCGTGTGACTTACTGTAT
The DNA here is from genome assembly GCF_049724085.1 of Artemia sp. Qi Xiang Cuo. NCBI lineage: Eukaryota > Metazoa > Arthropoda > Branchiopoda > Anostraca > Artemiidae > Artemia > Artemia sp. Qi Xiang Cuo. The sequence goes on along the minus strand of NC_142808.1, from coordinate 29,365,580 downwards.
TTCCAACAGTCAACTGTGTGAAAAATATGTTTCAATCCCGTTTTCTAGGGCTATAATGAGGGAAATGTTGAGATGGCAAGGATATGTTCTGTGGGTGAAGGATGACAGATTGCCAAAGATCGTCCTAGTTGGTCATCTATCTAGGGCCAAGCGAAAAGCAGGTCCGAAAAAAGTGGAAGGAGGTCGTAAGAAAGGATTGAAAGAAAATTGGAACTTCTTGGGACGGCATAAAAAGGGAAGCTTTGAACATATTGCGATGGAGGAGGTACGGGCGCTACTATGTTGACCTCAAGCAGCTTGGTGCTGAAGTGGGTTGTTAATCGTAGTAATAGTAGTAATTACCAAAGCTTTAAGCTCATTATTAGTTAAAAGTTTGCGTAAAGGCTGAGGGGAGGAAGCTCGTCACATATGTAGGATCATAAATAGGACATTCCTGAGCATTAGGAATTTTGATGTCACTCTTTACTTTTACTTCAGAAAACTTGTTTAGCTAATCCACATTCAAAAGAGAACTTTTTTGTCGATCCTTGGGCACTTTTTTGCGGGTCTGGCTCCTATATTTATTCTAGTTACATATGATGAGTGATAGTCAAACTAGTAAAATTACCTTTCCCCACTAAGTTTCTTTGATCAAAGCTCGAACAAGATAGTTTATAGTACATTGTTTATTTTTTCGTTCTCGCTTTGGCAAGAGTCGCTAAATTTTATTGTCGAGGAACTTTGGAAGTAAATACATAACTGTCACACAAATCCGGTTAGACCAGCAACTGAACTTTGCTAATTTTAAACTTGAAATTCTTTAGGGGAACACCCTGTTACCTTGGCCATGGAAATACAATTAAAGCATGCACTCAACTTTCTTTTGCAAGGGAAGCAACTTTAATAATAATGGGGAGCTTTATTAGGATTTAGTTTCATACCTCTAATTAAAAAAAAAGTGTCAAAGCAGGTCTGTTGAAAGCGACATCAGAAAAGGTAAACGTTTTAAACAATGGTTTGGAGTTGTTTGATTGGCTATACATATACTTTTTTCTGTTAGGTTCGAGTTGCTAATATCGTCTAAGCACTTACAAAATTTTGCAACTTCATAACATCAACGATTTTTTTCAGTTGGATTTTTATGCTTTAGAGAGCAGCTAGTACTGATATAACTAAATTAATTTTCAGGAAACAAGACATATAATTGCGGCTATTGTACAGCACATTACATACAGTGAATTCCTGCCTATGGTCCTGGGAAGAGAAGTGATGACCCGTTACAATTTGATTCTAGAAAAAGATGTAAGACTTTCTTTATGCTGTTCTTCCCTATTTAGTTAAAGGGATCCGATACATTAAAGAATCACCCTATCTCGTCCATTATAAAATTTTTTAGTTTATATGGCCAAACTATTTAAAATGGATTGAGCGGTCTTGCCATCAGGGGTAGGCCTGACCTCTTTTGTCTCTGGTCATGCCATCAGTAGCAGGTCTGGCCTCTTTTGTGCCTGGGTAAAAATGTTGATTAGCCCCCCCCCTTGTCTCCCAAAAATTTTCAGGCCAAATTTTAACAAAATTTTCATTTATTAAAAACTATTTTATTTATATAAATCTAACTTCTCTTACTTCATATGGAAAAAGATATGGGAAAAATGAAAATTTTGGGTTCAGTCTTGATAAACTTACTGCCAACTGCGCCCTGTACTTTGTTTTCTATAAATAAAAACTAAAAAAAAAACTAAAAATCAACTTAAACGCTAGACTATTCAATTAAAAAATAAATTTTTCACTTTTTGTGTGCCTGGGATATGTCTCCCTTCTGCCCCACTCCCTAGAACCGCCTCTGCTTGCCTTAGCATGTAGATATTAGGTCATAATAATCGATACAGAAAACTAAAAGCCGACACCTACTCTCTCAGAAATCTTAGAAAAGCCATTCAACTTCTTCTGTATTGTGCAGGACACAGAGTTTTAATTAAACTTACATCATTAGAAAGAATGATTTTTTTTCCGATTAAACAGAGCAAAATTTTCTTCTTAAATATCAGGAAAGGGCAGTCCCTAAAAATGTTCTTTCATACCTATTAAGAATAATGCTATAAATCAGCTTAAAGGAAATATTACTTCAGCAATTTGGTAGCTTTGAGAGTTCCTTGTGCTTGTGGTACTACCTGCTTTGATTGAAAACCTTGCCGACAGAGATGAAGTAAAATTTCATTCTCTTTTCAACCAAATTTCATATTTAAACCACCTATTCTCAATAACATTTGAAGGCGTCTTCTGATTGAATTCGCTAATGGGATCTTCGTCTTTGAGATGGCCAGCCGACGCTGAGGCTATCAAAATAATTTTAAGGTATCGAATCCTCCTAAAGTACTTCGAAAATGCTCTGAATTATCTTTTCAAGTCGGTTCAAAAGCAATGTGAGATACAGATTTGTGATAAGCTACGTCTAACCTCGCTTATAGCTTGGCTAATAGGAATGAGTAGTTCTTGAGAATTTGTAGAATGTAATTTACTAAGTTTTCAAATGAGATAACTTGAATTTTCTTTTCAATAAAGGAGGGGGTGATACCCCGTAGAAGGGGGTTGATCCTGATGAAAATCGGACCGCCCTATTCAACATATGCACAAACATTTTTACAGAGGTTTCACGCTCCTATGCGTAAAAATATTAAATTTTGATTTTTCCCCCAGAAAGTGGTAAGGGGTGAGTGTTTATTCGTTTGTTTCTTTGTTTTTCTTAGTCATTTTATCCAAGAGGTGATTATGTTGATATAGTGACTGTAGAATATCGAGAGATCGTCCATTTGGCGAAAAATAAAAGTTCTAGTGCCTCTTCAAGTAATGAAAGAGATTGTGCTGTAGGAATTAAATAAAAAAATTTTTAAACTGAAAGTAAGGAGTGACATTAAGACATAAAACGAACAGAAATTATTCCGCATGTGAAAGCGGCTGTCCCCTCCTCAACGATTCACTCTTTACGCTAAAGTTTGACTCTTTGTCAAAACTTTAAGGTTTTAACTTTGGCCTTGTCAAAGCTTTAAGGCCAAGAGCAGTTGACATGGGAGCTCTCATTAAATTTATATCATACAGAATATGTTTTTAAAAACAGAAAAGAAATGTTATAAAAACATATGTTTATGGTAATTACAATATAGAAATTAAAAAAATACTGTTTCACCCTAAAATGGGACCCGCTGAGCCTGAAAACGCGGATCTATTTTCTTCAAGAGGTGTCTGAAACTTACAAAGCATGTAGATTCGACCAAAAGCATATCCCATTGGTAAACTAAGTGAAGACAGTTTTTGAAAGAAAAGTTCTGATTCAGTTCCGCTTTTAATTCAATTCATGATTCAATTCTGTATGCCTTGTAAGCCGATCGGCTTATAAGGCATACAGACAAAGATAACAAGACCTTAATAAAGACACAAGCTACAGCTACGCATCACAAAGATGTTTGGTTGTATTTTGTCTTGGGGCAGACCTTACTTTTTTGACACAACTCTTTTCTTAGGGATACGCAAAACACCGCTATGACCCAAGTCTTGAGCCATCCCAATTGGATGCTTTCGGTGCAGCTGCTTTTCGTCTTCATACATTGTTGCCTTCTACTGTTGAAAGATGGAACAAAAATCATAAATACCACCGTAAGTTTGTTTCTTGTTTAAATTTCACTGCATGTCTGTCTGTGGACTTCAACTTTTTACTGTAAATTATATAGCAGTTAAAATTTAACTTACCATATACACTTTATTCAATTGAAGTAACACTCAGTAGGGGTTCTTTAATAAAAAATTTATCATTATAGCAAATAAGCTATATAACTGGTTATTGAAGTATGAGACAAAGGCATGCAATATAGCTACTGAAAACTAAATTCAGAATGCGTTTTGATGGGCAAACCCGAACTAAACCCCTGTTAGAATTCTGTTAAAACTTGATTTACATTGCTGATGTGGAGTGATTTAGTAATACTTGATGGGCTTCCCTGACAAAAGCATTGCGGATGCAACGCTTTGCTTTTGTTTCTTTTGTTGAAAAACCATGATTCTTTGGCTATCAACCCCTGGAAGCTATAAAATTATGGGGCTCAAAAATTCTTTTTTCAAACACCCCCGAAAAAAACAACAACAAAAAACAACAATGATGACACGTTTTTTAAAGGCGTTTTCGAAATACGTTGCTTTAAAACCAACTTTATTCTCTACTTCCTGACACCCAGTCAATGTTATTAGTTTCAAGATGTACCATGTGTAAAAGCTTAATATTTTATTCCTCTGCCCCAAAACATAAAGCACGATCTATGTTTTTATTTTTAAAATTGCAGTGCTTTCAAGCTATTGCTATGTCACTTTGCCTCAAAGTACAATAACTTTTAACTGCTTCACAAGTGTTTGACTGTGGAAATTCTTTATTTTGTCTGTCTCATCGACTGATTAACCCATACTCACTCGAACACTAATTGCCAAACTACGTTATCGCGTTGCAGTATTATTTATAGTTGTTGCATAAGCACTTGTATGAAGAAAAATTACCTACCCAAAAATGTACTGTAAAAGAGTTAATCAATTAGCTCAAGTATGAAGTCTCTCGTTCTTGAAGAGGAGTGCGTTTTGCGATTCTTGTTTACAAGTCACTCCTTGGTATATAGACAAACCCTCAAACAATGAAAATTTAAATTTCAAAATCTGACGTTCAACGGCCTAAAATTCCTTTCTTACTGTCTTCTGCACTGTAGGTACCCTCCTACAGAATTTGAGTGAATTTGGACACTTTTCTGTGCAAAGTAGGGCTAAAGACTGATGGACGCCTGTGAAAACCAATCTACTATGTCTCCTTCAACCAAAATTACTAGCTTCATTTGTTTCAAGCATATTTGTGGCTGAAGAAGGGAAAAAGGCATTTGAAAAGAATTATACCATTGGCCTTGGGTACTTGCTCTCTGAATGTCAACCAAACGAATAAAGAAAGACAAAGCTTACCTACCTCTCTTCTGAAAATTTGACGATAAGGGCTGGACTTGGATGGTCCATTTCATACCTCCAATCATGCAGACAAACAAAAGACTTGCGCTGAGGAGAGGAGATGTTTAAAAGGCAAGGTCCCATTTAATTCCTGAAATGATAGAGCCTGGAAATTATTGCACGTTATTGACTCAAAGTAGGTACAGCGTTCCGAACTTTCCACTTAAAAGCTGAGGGAAGAGGGATAGAGGGGTTTAGGGGGCAACTGTCCCGCTTTGGTTCTAAATCATATAGACTAAAAGTTTGTACATCACTCCTTTAAAAGAAATTGCAACATGCCTACCAGTAGCGGATCCAGGATTTTAGGAAGGGGGAGTGGCTAGTCATTGCGAAAAAATTCCCATTCTAAATTAAGCCTAGTGTATCTTACTGATATTGAAAGTTGCATACCGGTGCTTCTATCCGTCATTTAGCTGTAAGTTCTATAAAGCTATCCACATAACTACATTTATAGAAACACTATCAATATTATATAACAAATTCTCGCTTCCCATTTCCACTATTAGCAAATCTCTCAGTAACCCTTGCTACACTTATGACAATATGACGGTGAAAATGAAGAAAGGCATATATATATATTAGGCATATATATCATTAGGCATTTAGTAGCAGATTGGTTATTCCAACATCCCTCCTCTCCCATTGGCAACTTTTCAGCGTGAAGGTTGGCATGTTGCAGCTTGTTAGAGTCGGGATTACACAAGGACCACCATGTCCGTGCTATTATCAATGTTAGTTAAATCTAGGTATATTTCATCTTTTCCAGCGGAATCACGAAAGTATTTTCGATTCGCATGATTGGAGGACCAACGTGAGAAAATCCCATCCATTTTTTTTTAGCATAAAGATGAGAATGGTACGCTTTGACTAAACGGAAAATTTTAATGGTTTGGATCTGTATGATTTGAGGCACATAGTTGGCATAAGGTCCTTCCAATACCATACTCTCTTTCACCCCAGCTCTTTACCAGGACTATAGGCAATGCCTACAGTTCTGGGCATTGCCCTGGATAGCGGATCCAGGGAGGGATTGCCCCTCCCTTGGCTCGGACAAAAAGTTCTATCATTACATTTTCTGTGACTTGATTGCGATATCAACACTTGGATCAACGCATGTTTGAAAAGGAATTGACGGCTCTTGGTCTCTCTGCCTTAAGTCTTTGGGGAATTGTCTAGAGTGTTTGGTGTCACCCAAACTTACAAGGCATTTGGTAGCTTGTCATCTCGTAAATCGTTGAAGCTTCAAGAAGTGTACGTGCTAAAACCTGTTTCTTATTCAATAAGAAACAAATGCAAAAATCTTGCAAATCTAAGCAAAAATCGTGAAATGACTCCAATAACACATACGCCTTAGGGTTAGTCGCGATTCTAGAAGGGTTTAAAAAGTATACAATTTTTGGATAATACTAACCATTTATGATGTCGAAGCGAGAGCAGCTCTATTCAGATCACAAGGAGCAGGGTAGGGACGAAAAGAGATTTCTCAATCGTACTCGCTTGGAAGAATTTCATTGGTTAGTACTTTTAAATAAGACGAGGGGCTTTTTCTGTAAGTACTGTGTTTTGTTTAACAATCAAGGGATTGGAGGCTCTAATAAATTGCAAAATTTGGTAAAGAAGCCCCTCGTGACTTTTGCTAAGCTAACTGGAAAAGACGGTGACTTTGTGTATCATGAATATAATCAGCATCACCGCGATTACGTTGACGCAGGCAAACGTTCCCGTCTAAAATATGATAGCCTTGAAACCAACATTTTAAGAATTGTAAACGAATAACGTAGCCAACAAGTACAGGAAAACAGAGCGAGATTGAAGCCATTTGTAGAATCAACTGTTTTTTTGGGTTGACAGAACATTTCTCTTCGTGGCCATAGAGATGGTGGAGAATTATTGCCTGAAAAGGACCCATTAACAAAAGAAGGGAACTTTCGAGAACTTTTAAGGTACCGTTTAAATAGTGGCGACATCACACTTTAAAACAACATTTGGAAAGCCCAGGTGCAAATGCTACTTATATAAGCAAAACAACACAGAATGAATTAATTGAATGTTGTGCCAAAGAGATTCTTAAAGAAATTCTTGCACGAGTTCATTCTGCCAAGTTCTACAGTGTGGTTGTTGATGAAACAACGGATGTGACACACAAGTCGCAATTGAGTATTGCCCTTTGCTACAATTATAATTGCACAAGATGTGAAGATTTCGTTGATTTTTTAGACCTACACGAAACATTTTACTCGAACAGCATTGGAAACTTTGAACGGACCATTAAAGGGGAAGCGCTTGGAAATATTGTGTTGGATTTTCTTCGATCTCTTGGGCTAGACTTGGAAAATTGTGTGGGCATAGGCACTGGTGGATGTACTATGATGGTTTCAGAATATTGTGATGCTGTAAAATAAGTTCAAAAATTAGCAAAGAATGCCCTGACTTACCCATGTTTCAACCATGCTCTGAATCTTTCCATGTCAGAAACTTCTTCAGTCCAGAGTGTTAGAAACTCCATCGGAGTAATAAAAGAAATATTTGCTTGTTTTGGTACTTCTCAAAGGCACAATTATGTTTTAACTAGAGTAATAAAAGCACAGCTAACTTGCATGTGTGAAACACGCTGGATCGAAAGGCACGTTTCCTTAATACAGTTTGTGGTAGTGCTCCCTAAGATAGCGGAAGCTCTTGAGATCATCAGCGGATGGGCAGAATGCACAACTGGAGCAAGAGCAAAATCCTTATTGACTGCTGTCACATCCTCATGATAGTAACCATTTACTCTGTTAGTAACAAATGTGGACTGATTGTACCGCTCAGTCGGCTATTTCAGAAGGAGAGCTTCGACCTCGCGTCCGCAGCAAGCCATGTTAAGGACCTTCTTACCCAGCTGCAAGTCAAGCGTCGGAAGAGTGAAAACAAGTTTAAAAACACATTTGATGAGGTAACTAAAGCGGCAGACGAGCTAGGGTTAGAAATTACAGCCCCAAGGATAGAGAAAAGGCAAACGAATCGGATTAATGTACCATTCAGTTCAGACGAGGAATATTATAGACGGTCAGTTTTTATTACCCTGTTGGACACAATCTTTTCGGACTTAGAAAGCCGTTTTTCCATTGAAACACAGGACACTTTTAAGTTCAGTATTTTATTGCCAATAAATAGTACTGAAACGAACAAACAACAATTCGCTAATACGATTCATGACTTGTCAGAGCGATAATGGTCAGTAATGGGTTTCCCATCCCAATCGGTCAGGAATCTGCCCTGGCCGGAAAACCACGGCTTTCGGACTTAGAAAGCCGTTCCATTGAAAATATGCCTAATGATATGGCTTGCATAGATGACAGCACCTTTGGACCTGTGAGAAAATGATCATTTTTGGATTTCTAGATTTTTCTATTTGTTATAATCTATCTATTTACTCTATCTATTTGATTTTATGTTTTAATCCATCTTCAGTTTGGAATCGTCCACTGCTTGGTTAGTCGGAAATTTCTACTCAAAAGCAGAAACAAGGCTCAAAGAAACGGAAACCTGGCACAACAGCATCAGATAGTCTTCTTTGATACACGATGCGAAACTCCCATTCAGCTCATACATTAGGGGCTCTGGCTTACAGACAAGGGAGAACCATCATTTTTGGACCCATTAAATAATTATACGTGGCTTTCTAAAATTTAATACAATATATAGCAATTCAGCTAGAGTTCAACACTTTACAAAAAGGCGTCAGAGGTTAGGTCCGTACCCCTTCCTCGAAATATCCTTAAATTTAAGTTGTCACTTAAATTTCAACACTCTTGATGTTTCTAAAAGTGCCAATCATTGCATTTTAGTTTTTCAGTGTCTCCTCCCCCCTCCCCCAAAAATAAATTGATACCAACATACAAAAAAAACTGTTGCCGAAAATTTTTTCAAGAAATGAGCGGAACTTTTTTTTTGTTCCAGCACCCTTTTTGCCAGAAAGCCCTTCATATTGTAAATAATATCCTAAGACTTCAGGATATAAGAATAAGTCCAAACCTTCTTCCAATGTAGTTTGTTGATTTCATTGACGTATTCGTTCATTTTAGCAATTACAAAGATTTTAGTTTTCATGATTTTACATAGAATGATTTCTTTTTCATTTTGTTTAGAATCAAGAAGACTCAGTGAAATCTTGCGACGACCGTTCGATATGTACAAACCTGGAGTGTGTGATGAGTACATGTTGGGCATGATGAACCAAGTAGCTCAAGCTATGGATGAATCCATGACTCAAGAAGTGAGTTTATGTTTGTTTAAATACATCATACAGAAGTTTAGGCTCCTTACGAATTATTAAATAAAAAAAATAAGTTTTATTAACTGAAAGTAAGGAGCGACATTAAAACCTAAAACGAACATAAATTTTTCCGTATATGAGAGGGACTGTCACCTCCTCAACGCCTCGTTCTTTACGCTAAAGTTTTTTATTGTTTTAAAAATAGAGTTATGAGAAAGAGTCAAACTTTAGCGTAAAGAGGGAGGCCCCTTTTTTTAGCGAGGCTCGCGTAACTTCTGATGAGTAAAACTAAGCTTGATGAAACTTATATATTTGAAATCAGCATAAAAATTTGATTCTTTTGATGTATCTATTCGTATCAAAATTCCGTTTTTTTAGAGTTTCAGTTACTATTGAGCCGGATCGCTCCTTACTTACAGTTCGTTGCCACGAACTGTTTGATAGTGAGTTTACTATGTTTTAGGAGAAAGGGCGCATTTTGGATTTGCTGTATAAGTAGTTATATTCACCAATTAAAACTGGTGTTCCTAATTTCGTCCTCTTTTTTGTTGTGTTTTTTGTTCTAGGAAACTAACTGCCAAATGTTCCTTTAAGCTTAGGTGTGTTTTCACTGTTAAACCTTAAAATTTTTTGACTGTCACAGTCCGCTACAAAATCAGTAAAAGTATCTTTAAATTTAAAAAAGCTACTTAAAGAGGGCTAACAATTAAGTCATATATACGAAACAGCAAAAAGTAGTTATATTTTTAATTGGCCCTTCCTCATATTGAAGATGCATAACGTGGTAAAATCATTTGGATTTACTGAAAACCAAATTAAAGGTTGAAAAAAATTGCCTTTGTGAAGTTTTACTAGTCGAACTATAATGACCAGAAAATTTTATTGATCAAATGTATAAAATTATATAATAAAAACTGTATGTAACACACTAAATATATTAAATTCTTCATTTCTTTTCAAATATTTAAGATGTTTTACTTCGCTCAATTGATTTGCATGCTAGATAAGTGCTAGTATTTTTTTTCAGATACAATTAAAAAGTAACTATACCAACATTGTTACTCATTTAAATATCAGTGAATGATGATATCATGATATACTATCGTATAAATTCCCCACATAAAAATTTGACAAAAAAGGCTTCATAAAAGCCAGAAATAGAGCGAAATTTTCTACATATGTGTCACGATTGTTGAATGTTGGAAAACACTCTACAATGAATAGTAACGTTTACTTTTTATAGGTAACAAATCACCTTTTCCAAGACGAAGACAAGCGATGGGGTCTTGATCTGGCTGCCATTAATATCCAACGTGGCCGAGACCACGGTATCCCTAGTTACAATGCATTCAGAGAGTATTGTGGCTTGAATCGGGCAAGATCGTGGGATGATCTTATTGGAGTTTTCACAAACGAAACTTTCAGAGCTTACACAGCCCTTTATAGGTAAATAAAAACGTGTTCTTTCAAATTTATTTAGATGTAGCACAAAGTGACACTATTGAGAAATTGAAAATATTTATTGTCAGTATTTTGGTTGCTTGTATGGAATTTGGATCTCTGCCAGTGCTGTAACGCTGTTTTTCTGATAAAAATCTATGGATTATTAACATTTTTCACCAAATTTTGGCTAATTCTATGTAGATATCACATAGTCGCAGAAAAAAATCCTTTAAAAGAGAGGGTGTAGGTTGTAATCCCCAAGGCTCTTGGGGATTAGAAAACGATTTCGATGACATAAAACTTTGGGATAGACAGATTTCTGATTGAATGTTTAGTCCATTTTGGTTTTTAAGACCCAGAGCTTTGAATATATTGGTATTAAAAATTCATACAAAAACTAATTACGTTTCCTTTTAGATCTGTATTAGCTTTGCATTTTGGACTAGGAAACAACATCGATCGTAGTTTGTTTTGACTTAAGGCATGATTTTTGGGAATCTTACTTTTTATTAAATCCGCTCTAGGTGTTTGTTATGTATCTTTGCATTTGTTATTTATTTGAATTAATTAAAAAAAACTTTCAAAAAAAGGTTTTTCAAAAAAAGTAAAGGCCATTTTAAACTTAAGCTCAGCAGATACAAATACCTTTTAAAATTGAAACTCAAAACGACGAGAAATTACTATTAAAGAATAAATGAAACCCAAAACGAAGAGAAATTAAATAAACAATAATAGCAAAAAAAACATACAACAAGTAATAATATAAATGAATAAATAGATCATAAAGCTAGCAATGCTTAGATTGAATGTGAAAATCAAGCTTAAGACGATAAAAATATTTTCCTATTGAAATACAAATGAAAAAGAACAGAAAGAACTTAAAAAGAACAGAAATTAAATAAACAATCAATGCAAACAAACATACAATATATATTAATGTAAATGAATAAATAAATCTTAAAACTAGTTGCCCTCCGATCATTTTCGACTATTAAAAAGGGCACTAGCCCTTTAATTTCCAATTGAATGAGCCTGTTTTGAAGTTGTCTATGACAATACCATATATTCCATACTTTTACGCACCATGCTTATATTTTAACCTCCTCGCTCTGTATATTTTTAGGAATTGTCCTCCTCAGATACGTAAGGCCTACCTTGGAAACTGCAATGTGGAACAAATTAGTTCTCTGAAAATGCTTATTGGATGTGTAAGCGGGAACGATCGGTGTGGGGGGGGGGCGGGGGGCTAGTTACACTCCAATCACTTTCGACTATTAAAAAGGGCACTAGCTCTTTAATTTCCAATCGAATGAGCCTGTTTTGAAGTTTCTACGACAATAACTTCTACAAAAACCTTATATAACCCCATGGCATAACTCAAGATCCTTGCTATGTGGGTTGTGGGGGATTGTCCTCATCAAAAATATGTTTTCTATTTGGAAATCAACTCTGCTGAACAAATTGGCTATCTCAAAATTTTGATTGGATGTGTTTGGGGGAATGGTGGGCGTGGGGGGGGGCTAGTTGCCCTCCAATCATTTTCGACTATTAAAAATGGCACTAGAACTCTCGATTTTCAATCGAATGATCCCCCTTTGAACTTTCTACGACGACCCCTTCCATATGAAGTGCCTCTGGAAAAAAAATAAATAATAAATAATAAAACATTGGAGCCGCATGGCATTTACTATAGGCAACGCTACAGCGTTGCCTCTGATAAAAACCACAGATAAAGTTATCTCATACATGTTAATTAATAACATAATAAAAGGCCTGGGTGGGCCTATCTTAACAAGTTAAAGGAATAAAATAGGTCTATCAATACTATCAAATACCTTTTCAAAGTCCAAAAACGCGACAAAAAGCCTACCATTTCCCCTGCAATATTTTTCAATAAGAGCCTGGAGTGTAAATACACGATCTGTAGTTGAATAATCCTTTCGGTATCCTCCTTAGGTTTCACTGACAATATTTTTCTTGTCTAACCACAGCACTAATCTACCATCTAGAACCTTTTCCAAAAATTTACTAATTGTTGGTACTAGAATAATAGGGCGATAGTTGCCATGCTTCATCCAGTCACTCTTTTTAAATAACGGCATTATAACCGACAAATTCCATGCTGTTGACCAACTACATGAAACCAGGACCGCATTATACGAAGTTAATAGAACTTGCAACAGGGGACCGATTAATTTCCTATACATTGTTGACGGAATTCCATCAATACCCGGCGAAGATCCTCCACGGTGGCTCTTGATGGATTGTTTTAACTCACTCTCTGATATTTCCTGAATTAGCTGGTAAGAATGCTCTGGGAGGGGGAATTCACTGACCAATGCATCTATCGGCTCAATATACACTTGCGGGTAGATGGGAGCCTTGCCAGCTGAGTTTCTATGATTCTCCAGGTCTTCAAAATAAGTCGGCCAATAGTTAATTTCTGGGATCATTTTGGATTGGTCACGTGGCCCACGTAAGTTCTTCCAGAATTCCTTCATACTGGCCGATCTTTAAGCTTGAAAACACTTCTCTTGCTCTTTAATTTCATATAATGCTTTCTTCCTCTTTATTAAAGCCTTGTGTTCTTTTCTAGCTAATCTAAATGTTAATAGGGCTACTTGTCGTTGCTCTGGGCCATTGGCATTTTTTACCTTATTTAGTAAGCTAAATAGGTACAACTTACTAAGTTTGCAATCATTATCAAAAGGACCTATTTTCGGCGGCATTCGTTTCAGGACTCGAGCAGCCTCTTCATGGAGAAGTTGTGACAGGCAGCCAGTAATTATTTCAGGGTCCGAAGAGAGTTCACATAAACCCTTTAACTTATCCAAAATCTCTTCCGAGCAAAACCTATCTTTCAGCGTTTTTGTTTCTTCATCAGTCCAATCTTTTCGTAACCGCCTTATAGCTTGAGCTCGGGATATACGGCTAGAATGAGGGAGAGAAGGAACATTAAACTTCCTAGAAAGTTGGAGAGAAAGTTTCATAGAAAAATGAACCGAATCCAGCACGTGGAGAACCTCAAAATCAATAACACAGGCAGCAAACTCCACACCCACCAACGTGTAATCTATAACACTGGGATTTGGCCCGGAAAAGCATGTGTACTCACCTCTACCTCTGTCCTTACCAAATTTTCCATTACAAATTGCTAAACCATTCTCCTCGCAGTATGCCAATAAATTTATCCCCCAAATATTCATTCTTTTAGACTGATCGTTACTGCTCGTTGGCATCCCAAAAACCACAGGAAGGACCTCCGCATTATCATCTGAAAAAAATTAAGGAGTTATCTCTAATACATTTGAAGTATAGGCATTAAAATCCCCTGCTACAACCAGACGGTCCCCCGGACACTTCTGTTGTATCAATCGCGTTTCTTCATTTAGTATAGTCCACGTGTCTTCAGACGAGTAAGAACTATTTTGCGGTGCTAGATATACAGAACCTACAATCAAAAAAGTACTCTCACACTTAAATCTACCCCACACTATATTCTCTGATTGGGTCGCAAGTCTCACTGCAGAAAAAAATGACGTCTTCTTGTTAGTGCTGTCTCCAAAATTTATAGTTTGAGAATTTTGAATTCCCGGGGCTTGGGGGTTGACCTACTGAGTCTGTGATCTAGGCACAGTACTAAGTTTAGCAGCAAACATTTCCAACCTGCCTGTGACTTGGTCATAATAAAATGTTTCCTCCAAAGTTTATACGAGCATGCGTTCTATAAGAACCATATATGTCCCCTGAGCAATAATTACAACGCCTGCCCCGGGCCTGGGGGAGTTGTGTCGACACAGGAGTTTTGGTTATCTGACCTTTTAACTATTTTAAACGAAATTACCATACGCAAAGGAGTTTTTGTTATATGATCTTTGAACTATTTTTAACAAAATGGCTACCTCAAATTTTTTATCCGATTTATTTGGAGGAAAAGGGCTAGGGGGGCCAGCTGCCCTCTGATCACTTTTGACTCTTAAAAAGGGCACTAGAACTTTCGATTTCCAATCGAATGAGTCCCCTTTGAAGTTTATTTGACGACCTCTTCTAAATGAATTGCCTTTGGGAAAAAATAAACGGAGTGTGGAGGGAGGCTAGGTGCCCTCCAATCACTTTTGACTTTTCAAAAGTGAATAGCAACTTTCAATTTTCAATCAAATGAGCCCTCTAGGAATTTTATACGAGCATCCCTGCCATAACCACCATATATGCCCCCAGGGCATAACTTACAACGCCTACCGCCGGGCCCTGGGGGGCTGTGTCGACACCGGAGTTTTTTGTTATCAGAACTGAACTATTTTTAACAAATGTCTATCTGAGAATTTTTATCTGATGCATTTAGGGAGTGGAGGAGGGGGGGGGGATAGTTGCCCTCCGGGCTCTTTTGACTCTTAAAAAGTGAACAATAACTTTCACTTTTCCAATCAAATGAGCCCTCTGCGAAGTTTATACGAGCATCCCTTCCATAAGAACTATATATGCCCCTAGAGTATTACTCATAACGCCTGCCTCCAGGCCCTGGGTTGTTCCGTTGACACAGGAATTTTTCTTATCCGACCTTTGAACTATTTTTAATGAAATGGCTATTATGAAGATTTTATCGGATGGGCTTGGGAAAAAAAGGGTGTGTGGGGTGGGGGCTAGTTGCCCTCGGGTATCTTTTAACTCTTAAAAATTGAACTAGAACTTTCAATTTCCAATCAAATGATCCCTCTCTGAAGTTTATACGAGCATCCCTTTCATAAGAACGATATACGCCCCCAGGACAACACTTACAACGCCTATCCCCCGGGCTCGGGGGGGAGGTTTTGTTATCTAATTTTTTAACAATTTCCAAAACACTGGCTATCTCAAAATTTGTAGCCGAAGGGTTCTGGGAAAAAAGAGCGAGGGGGGGCTAGTTTAACTCTCTTGACTCATAAAAAGTGAACTACAACTTTCAATTTCTAACGAAAGGAACCCTCCATGAAGTTTATACGAGCAGCCCTTTCATAAGAACGATGTATGCCATTAGAGCACAACTTAGAACGCCTTCCCCTTGGCCCTGGGGGGTTTATTGACACCGAATTTTTTCTTATCCGACCTTTGAACTATTTTTAACAAAATGTCTGTCTCAAAATTTTCATCACATGGGTTTAGAAAAAGAAGGCGTGGGTGGTGGGGGGCTAGCTGCCCTTGGATCTCTTTTGACTATTAAAAAGTGAACTAGAACTGTCAAGTTTCAATCAACTGATCTCTCTCTGTAGTTTATACAAGCATCCCTTTCATAAGAACAATAAATACCCCAATGCATAAATTACGACGCCTGCCCCCGAAGCCTTGGAAGTGGTGCCGAAACCTGAATTTTTTTATCTGACTTTTGAGAAATTTTTAATTTAATGGCTATCTCGTAAAAAATAGTAAATAATACACTGTGCCAACATCGTTATTATATGCCCCCCGGGCATATCTTAAAATCCTTGCCCTGAGGGTTGTGGGGGAGTGTCCTCCTCAAAAACATATTTCCTATCTGGAAATCAACTACGCTGAACAAAATGGCTATCTCAAAATTTTGATTGTAGGTATTTGGGGGAACAATGGTCGTGGGGGGGGGGCTATTCGCCCTCCAATCATTTTCAACTATTAAAAAGGGCACTAGAACTCTTGATTCACAGTCGAATGAGCCCCCTTCGCAGTTTATGCGATGATCCCTTCCATATGAGGTACCTCTGGAAAAAAATGATAATCATACAACATTGGAGCAGTATGGCCTTTACTATAGGCAACGCTATAGCGTTGCCTCTGAAACTGAAATTGTTTGGTCTGATTTTTATATTACTTTTTTCAAGGGTGGATCCACATTTTTTTGGGGGGGGGCCCAAAAGCGGTTGAGCCGATAAACGTGCGTTAGGAGCAAGTTTAGTTATACGCAAACTTGCGTTAATTAAGTAAATTACACGACTCTAGACTACGTTAGGGGGGGCGCTTCACCCCTCGCCCCTCTCCTGGATCCGCCACTGTTTTGGCTTCAAGTATTTTTAATGTTGACTTATAGCTTGAAAGAAAGTGATGTATGTTTCTTCCCCTTGGAGTTCCTCATAATTATCAGTTTGAAAATATTACTCCAACTTGATTTGATTTTAACTTGATTTGATTACTTAATTGATTTACATTTAATATCAGAATCAACAATTACACATATCTTAATTTCAAACCATTTTCAAATAATAAAACCAAAAGTTATAATAACGTTAAGCACAAGCTAGAGGAAGCAATCGAGAAGAGAAAAAATGCATCGTATATTAAAAAATAAAAATAAATGATATGAGCCTAAAGCAGAACCAGAAAAAGGGTACAGTGGTGAGGTACTTTAAGAGACGCTAACGGAATTAAAATTTATTCAATAAGAAAGAATCGTTTTGAGCCTAGTTTATTCCTAGTTCTAGTTTATTTTAAACTAGAACTAGGAATGAGCTTGGAAATGGGAGGCAAGTAAAAAAAGACAAAAAAACAATACTTGGCATCTTTCTTAGCCTATTTAATATTTCTAAATCCGTTGAATCAAACCCTTTCAAACTAAATTTAGTTCTTTGGAGCCGTTCGACACCCTTTAATGAGGCGGCTAAATGAAGAAGTTGCTACCACATTTTGGTACCCAAGAATTTTAAATGTGTCTAAAATTGGGTTTACAGGCTGCTAATGGTGGTATCCTATAAAAATAAATAAAATGAAACGGATGGATACATAGCCCCCTCGTTTTTGTTGATCATTGTTGGTACCATTACTTTCTATAGATTAGAACACTATTTAATCTGGAGCCAGGAGCGCAGATGTTAAGAAGCTGAAGACAATCTGCCTTGGAGACTTCGATTTCACCCTACCCCCCCCCCATAGAAATTGAAACCCTATAAAACATCCAGAACTTTTAAAAATAAGGAGAAAGACAAAGGTGAGCTTTCCCAGACATTCCCCCCTCCCCATGGAACCATATAAAAATAATGCAAATGAGACATTTTATTTGTAGCTTATACGTAATTCAAATGTGCATATTATTATGGTCGATTACAACATGTGCAATAACAAAATTAATTATTCATGCTGATTCTAAATCTGCAATGTTTTAAAGTTACTCAAGAAAGGTTATTCACTTTCAAATTTATAATAATTTCAGAAACAGCGAACAAAATCCTCCCGAAAGAGGTGCAATCTTGATTGAAATTAATGTACAAAACCCAAAAAGCCATTTGAAAATTTTTCAAGCACCCTATTAAAAAACGAACCACGGTGTCATCACCTTTACTCAATCTGCTCTTTAAAGTAATTTTTCTGTTTCCATTTCTGCTTCTGGGTAGCCCTGGTTTATTGAATTTAAGTCCTAAAATTAGCAGGCTGATACCCTGATTTTAGATCCCAGTATGTTTTAAAATTTTGGGTTTTTACTAAGTTGCCCTTCTGGGGCAACTGCAATTAAGAAAGATGTGTTCAGAAAGCGACTGCCCTAAAAATTTTAATTAACTAAGCTACGCCGATATAAATAGGACCCATAGAGTAATTCAGCCGATTAAACCAAACACTTCCTTCTTGACATTTCATGTTCTGCTTTTTCAGCCTATGTCTGCTTATTCAGATTGATCCAAGCCAAATAGCCACAGGCCTATAGCCGAAAGGAGTGTATATTTGTAAGGCTTGGCTTTCATTTTATCTGAAAGCCAAGCACTGTTGAATAAAATAAAGAGTTGGCAAAGGAAAATAGGAAAAACTGTATCTACTTCGCCTTCCAAAAAACGAAGTGTAATCAGACTTACAGTTCAAATTTAAATTTTGCGGTGCAGTCTTTGAAACTAGTGATTCTGGTTAAATTTTTTTGGGAGTCCTGGTCCAAAATAGTGAAATAGATGTGGTACACGAATTAAATTGTGAACCCCGTTGTCAATATTATTATTTCCAGCCATCCTGATGATTTGGATCTTTGGTCAGCTGGCATATCGGAAAAAGCTCGACCAGGAAGTTTAGTTGGTCCCGTATTTTCTTGCATTATTGCCAAGAATTTCTATAATTTGAAGTTTGGTGATAGATTCTGGTACGAAAATCAAGGATATCCAAGTGCATTTACTCCAGGTAATTATTTTTTCCCCTAAGACGATTTAATCTAAATAATTATTGACGAATTATATTCATCTTAAAATTTTATATTCAACCGCCCTAACAAATATCAAAAGCTGTCCATAGACAAGCTTCAAGAAGCCATCTAGCATGTGCTTCTCAACCAATCCTTGCACACGCAATACAGACCCATTTTTTACCACTCTAACTTCCATGGCTTGTAGTATCGTAATCTTTTTTTGAATGCTTATTTTCTTATTATTCTGCTAGAATTATTTCAACTTTGAAAAAACGCCCTTCGCCGTGGCTATTTTTTTTTGTACATCCACAGTCCATCCACTATCCTTACTAATAGTGCTGCCAAGGTATGTAAGTCAACGGGTGAATTTCTCGTAATCTACATTCACCTCTTTTATCCCTGATTTTAGTGACTCTACTTTCTCAATACTAACTTTCAAGCTTTACTTAGACTGAGAACTCTAAGAATCTCAACAATAATTCAATTCGCTACGATTCCATCTAGAAAACACAATTTGTAATTTAAGTTATAAAGGGCATACCTTCTCATTAAAACCATATTTTCAACAAGAATTCGTAAAAATATTCCTCCGAAAACGAATAAAACACAACCCAGATTAATTCACGATCACAGACCAGACCTATTACCAACTTATCTTCCAATCTTAACCTCAGCAGTGTCGTTGTTCTGCATAATCGTAATCGTTTTAACATACTGATCTGGTATGCAATATTTGAACGACACCTTCACTAAAGCTTTTCATTCAGTTGAATAAATTGCCTTTTCATTATCAATAAAACTCAGGACTATATTTGCTTGATAGTTCAGACACTTATCAGTTATTAACCTCAGGGCTAACATCTGGTCAACGCATCCTATTCCTGCTCTTATTTCACGCTGTTATTCCTTTGAAACCTTATCTGCAGCATCTTCGTGTTTCGTATTCCTCATGCTAAACCATTTAAATATTAAATGCATCAATTTATTGCATCTATAATCATGAATTTAATTTTACCATACCAATAAAATATTACCATAAAATATTACTAATAAAATATACCAATAAAATATTGTAATACCAATAAACCAATAAAATATTACCATACCAATAAAATAACTATTTGGCCGTCTAGCTGTACTTTCCAGATACTCAGTAATTTTTATCCATGACTTCTATTTCACATCTTACTGATACTTGCTTTAATTCATTCTGTATTTTCTTAACCTCCTTCTTTTTTTTGAAAAAACGTATCACTCAAAAATTCTTCTACAGACGTATATATACCAAGCTTAAAGGTTTCTTGCCAATATTTCTAGCTGCTTCTCTATTACCCACCCCTTTGATGTCATTCTTCAATTTATGAGCTCAGAATGCAAACTTTAACATAAAAATCAGTTTGCAAGCTTCATCAAGCCTCACGAAAGAACATTTATGTATAACGTTTAACTGAAAAAAGGAAATATACAGATGACACGAATTTAATAATTTTAGAAACTCCATTGTTAGCATGATTTTTTGACGTCAAATTAAAACTGTATGTGAAGAATATGCATTTTTATAAGCCCCTTTGAATTCCTCAACTGGCTAGCAGTCCAAATTTAAAACTTAATCCTTGCAAAATACAGAGTTTATCTCCCTATTTATGGTAATTGCTCCCTCCGTATTGATTGGTTACGTCTCAAGAATAATTAATTATTTTCTTTTGACTAGCTGTTGTTCTAAAGACACAACCATTAGCCATGCAACTATTAAACTTTCAGCAACGGTGAAAATTGCGCCATCTCTGTTTGGAGCATCTCTTATATGAGATCATGCTAGGTTCCACCCCAAACAGTTCGGACACTATCAAAATTTTCCTTAATGTATATGTTCACTGTGCGATATTTTGTTTCTTATTTTCCTGCAGTCACTGGGTTAGATTTTTAAAATGAGACCACAATTTTTCTGTCATTTCATAGCTGAGATTCAGCTTTGTACGACAAGCCGAGATTCAGCTTGTTTTGGGCCTCAAAGGCAAACATAGCCAAAGCTAACCTACCGTAACTTTTTAAAGTTGCTTCAAAGTGTCTTTATTTCGTTCCTTGTATTAGTTTATCCCCCTAGCTAGAGCATGCCCTCGAACTTTCAAGCTGATTAGAGAGGAAAAATTGTTGATCTACATAATCTTTCTCGCCCACAAAGTAATTTACATTGCATTTTTAGATTTAATGGTAGAAAAACATGTAAATAGGAATTTTTTTTCTATATTTTTAAGTAGGTTTAAATCGTTCTATAATAAATAGTCCAATTAATATGTTAATTCTGGCTCGGTTAACGGATAGAGACTAATTCATCCAGTGATATAAATATATTCTCTTTTAATGTAAGCTATAGCTGTAGGCCTGTCACAAAAGGTCGTACAGGGGACAAAAATAATACGGTCAAAAACAGTATGTAAGGTGCCAAGAACCTATATTAAGCCAAGTTACATTTAATATTATTGTGTATGCACCATATGTGTATTCAATAAGTTTGCATGATGGGGTCTGATTGAATTCACATTGCAGCCGGATCCAAAAATATGTAACTGGGCACATTCGACTATCGTTAGGAAAGTCTTCGTTATGTGCTTTAACGATAAATTACGAAATAAGTCTGGATTCCGAACGACAATGACGCACCTTATATGCTTTTATTATTAATATTGATTAGTTGCCATTTTAGTAGAAATGGGCGGCGAACAACTTTTTCTTTTCAATTCGATTAAGATTGGTTATTGGTATAAAGAAGAGAAAAACAAAATAGCACACTGGATATAATAATAACACAAAATATATATAAATACTGACCAATCAGCCAGTTTTTAAATATTTATGGTTTATTAATATTTATGTTATAGTTAAAAAGGTGAAATTATTAAAGAGATTTTTACAAGCATGTCAGGCACTTATCTCCAAGATCAAACATTTTAGGTGCCAAAACCGGAGAAAAACTGCAATTTCCGATGAAATAATTGAAAAACACAAGCAACACGAAAGGAACTGCAAGACCCCTAGCACGAGGGAATACTATCCCTAAGCTCTACTTTTCATGCCTACGTGACTAAATTTTATGTGACATAAATTGCTGATTCTTGTTAGTTTACTAGTCAGTAGCTTTTACCTTATTATTAAATGCCATGGTTTTGACTAGTCCATCTTGTCATTTATTTAAATATGTAAAAGTAATCTAGAATAAATTTGAATTTTCAGTACACTCTTATGTGCGTATAGTCGTATTATTTAGGAAACTTGGCTTATTATTGGATATTTGAAAATGAGTCTTTTCCAAAGCAGGCTACTTCCTGAATTTGAACATACAAAAAGAGGGTAAAACATTTTTTTTTCATAAACATGGTTTGAGTTGACTTTAAAAATACATAACCATCCCTGTTAGATGAAGTTTATTCTGCTTTCTCATTTAGATATGGCTTTCTGTATTTGTTTTCTTTCTGAATAGATCAAATACGAGAGATTAGGAAGGCTAGACTGTCAACGCTAGTTTGCGACAACAGTGACACTGCAGATACAGTTCAAGTTTATGCCATGGTATTACCGGATCATGACATGTAAGTAACAAATTAATATATATCCTTCAGCTTCTGGTATTCAAATTCAGCACTAGTGTTAGTGAAGGATATGTTATTAAACTTATTAGTATTATTTACAACTTTTTTTTTAGAAAGGTGGTCATTCACACATGTTTATTCATTTTATTTTCGTAGTGCACAATTTTTTCCAAAGGTCTATCGCATTGAACAAGCGATTCAAGAATATTGAGAGAAGACGTGTTCGAACGAAGATTGGAAGTTAAAATTGAGCAATCGAATCAAAATACTGAGATAACTGATCGCCTTAGATTAATTCAAAAACATTGTTTTCAGCTTGCCAGTTTTAGAGTCCATAATGAATACAATAGCACATTTGTTTTAGTATACACACAGTCCATACAAAATAAAAAGTATTTACAAGCTATTGCTTATAAACTACACGAAACTGAGTTTCTTCATTTGAGGCCTCATAGAAATATGTACAGTGGTGAATAGTTTTGTGCCAATTACAAAAGCAGTTGGCTATTATTTTTTTCTATGAGAGGAAGAGGGGGGGGGGGTATGCCTGAAGCCTAGACAAATGCATTTTCTGGCCGAAAACCTTTCAAAGACCTTCAGATTATATGGAAGAAGAGGGGATGATTTCCTCCCTAATTAGACAGTTCGTTGTAACGAACTGTGAGGAAGGAGTAATTGTAACCAAAACTCTAAAAAACTGAACTTTGGTATCAATAGATACATCAAAAGAATTGGCTTATTATACTGATTCCAACTTTATAAGATTAAAAAAGTTAATGTTACGCATCAAAAGTTAAGAGCATGAAAATATGTACCTGATTTTGGGAAAGGGGGGGGGGGACAACCCTTAAAAGTCAAGGAATCTTACAAAAAAATCACACCATCAGATTCAGCGTATCATATATTCCTGCTTTAGAGGTTATAAGTTCCCATCTGCAAAAATGTGGAATTTTGCGTTTTTTTTTCCAGAAGAAAGATCACGGATGCGTGCTTATTTTAATTTTTTTTTTCTCCCGAGGGTGATCGTATCGAACCAATGGTCCTATAATATCGAGAGAGGGCTCATTTGAGTGAAAATTAAAAGTTCTAGTGCCCTTTTTAAGTAGCCAAAAAGATCGTAGGGCAGCCAGCCCTTCTCCCACGCCCTTTTCCCCCAAAATTTGTCCTATCAAAATTTTGAGATACATAGTAATTTTGTATAGTATATTCAAAAGGTCCAAGAATATGCCTTTATTTGTTATTAAATAAAAAAAAACAAGTTTTTTTAACTGAAAGTAAGGAACGACGTTAAAACTTAAAACGAACAGAAATTATTCCGTATATGAAGGGGGCTGTCCCCTCCTCAACGCCTCACTCTTTACGCTAAGGTTTTTCATTGTTTAAAAAAAATAGAGTCGTGAGAAAGTCAAACTTTAGCGTAAAGAGCGAGGCGTTGAGGAGGGGACAGCCCCTTTCATATACGGAATAATTTCTGTTCGTTTTAAGTTTTAACGTCGTTCCTTACTTTAAGTTAAAAAAAACTTGTTTTTTTTTATTTAATTTTTGAACGTTTTTGAATTAATTCAGTTTTTGATTTTGGCTCACCGTACATGAATAATTAAAAAAAAAATTGCATATTAATTGTACTTTTACTTGGTTAAATGGCTTTCTCGAAACTTGTTTAATTTTATTTACGAACGTTTTTATTAGTAATAAATATACGTAACTTACGAATTAATTTAAGTAACGAACTTCTATATTCATAAATTTTTAACACGTATATTAGGGGCTTCGCCCCTTAGTCAATACCTTGCTCTTTAAGCTAAAGTTCGAAATTTTTTCCAATTCTTTAAAAATTACCCCTTAATCACAATCAGTTGATCAGTTGAAAAACTTGTTGTTTTTTTATTTAATTTCTGATCTTTTTCTTTAATAATGCTGGGAAATCCGGCGCCCCCTTCATAGCAATGTCCCTTACCCCATGAAAACTTCCTTCATCGGAAGACCCTCACAAATAGTCCCCGACCCTCCCCTCCCCCCACCTACCAGAAAAAATCCCCCCTGAAAACGTCTGTATACTTCCCAATAACCAATACTATATGTTAACATTGGGTAAAGCTCGTAACTTTCAGCCATCCCCCCGGGGACTTTGGGGTTTAAGTCATCCTAAAAGGCATTTTTATCATATTTTCAACCATGCTGAACGTTATGGCTATCTAAAAATTTTGACCGGGTGACTTTGGGAAAAAAATGAGCGTGGGAGGGGGCCTAGTTGCCCTCCATTTTTTTTGGTCACTTAAAAAGGGCACTAGAACTTTTAATTTCCGTTCCGATGAGCCCTCCCACGATATTCTAGGACCATTGGGTCGATACGATCACCCCTGAAAAAAAAAAACACGCATCCGTGATTTTTCTTCTGGCAAAAAATGGAAAATTCCACATTTTTGTAGATATGAGCTTGAAACCTCTGCAGTAGGGTTTTCTGATACGCTGAATATGATGGTGTGATTTTCATTAAGGTTCTATAAATTTTAGGGGGTCTTTCCCCCTTTTTTCGAAAATCGTCCAAATTTTCTCAGGCGCGTAGCTTTTGATGGGTAAGACTAAACTTGATGAAACATATATTTGAAATTAGCAATTTAATTTGATTCTTTTAATGTATCTGTTGGTATCAAAATTCAGTTTTTTAGAGTTTCGGTTACCATTGAGCCGGGTCGCTCCTTACAGTTCGTTACTACGAACTGTTTGATTGGGATGTATTCAGACTTTTATTTTGACGGGGGGGGGGGACTTTATGTCAGGGTGGGTTCTGTCGGGGGTAATTTTCCATGGGGAGGGAGGGATGTTTCCTTGAGTTAGCTTTCCCGGGGAAATTTTAAAGTCGGAAAATTTGACAGAATTCCTAGGCGAAATCATTTTTATTTATATTACTTTATGTTTGCCTATTCAATTTTGCATGTGGAGATGTTCATGGCGAATTGTTCGGGGGAAATGTTCAGCGGGGTTGGAATTGTCTGGATGATTATTCTGTTGGGGGGAGGGGGGTATGAGAGAAATTCTCCATGGGGGAATTTTCCGCGGGACAAATTCTCAATAGGACAATTTTCCGCGGGAGCAACTTCCCAATGGAAGAGGGATGCAGATTTCCCGGAAGATTTTTCGTGGAAGAGGGGATTTCCGGCATGATTTGAAAGACGATTAGAAATTCTAAATGAAAGTCTTTCAAATGAAAGTCCTATGCCAAGGAGAATTTTTCAGACGAAATGATCCGCAAGAAATTTTACGGGGGAGGGTGGATTTTTAACGAGAATGGAATTGTCCAGAGGAAATTTTCCGGGGTGGTGGTATTTTGTGGGGTGGGGGGGCCTTCCATGGAGGATTTTCCCGTAAGGAGAGTGAATTTTAAATGGGGGAAACCAGATTTATGGGTATTATTTGAAAACCACTCAGAAATTCAATAAAAAAACCAAGCTTTTTCAACGGAAAGTAAGGAGCAACATTATAACTTAAAACAAACAGAAATAAGTCCGTATATGAGGGTGTTACTTTGCTCCTCAATACCTCGCTCTTTACGCTAAAATTTGATTGATTGTCCCAATTTTTTAAGAACGACTCCTGAAACACAAGGGCAGTTTAATTAGAATAAAAGGCTTTTCTAAAAGTACTAACCAAATTTAGCGTCAAGAGTTAGATATTGAGGAGGATGGATAATCCCCTCATATCCAAAATAATTTCTGTTTGTTTTAAATTTTAATGTTGCTCCCATACTTGCAGTTGAAAAAACATGTGTTTTTATTTACTCTCCTACAATATACACTAAAGACTGAGCTCATAAAATGATTTTGCGAGGTGACAGCTTTCCTCTTATTGCCCAGTTATCTTAGGTGTAACCTGAACAATTTCTTTCATGTGCTTACTTCTACAGAAGGTGGTGTATAAAGGGGGTATCCTCTATAAAAAAAAGAGCTTTTTAAAAGCTTCCCCTTGAGAATCCCGGAGATTGCAACCCAAAAAATCTTTCTATTTTTCTCGGAGCCTACCCTCCCCCCTCCCAGCTTAGAAATATTTTAAGTGGTGTAATTATTCAGGGAAAGTCATCACTCAGGGATGGTCGAACCATTATTGTATGGATATTAAACTTAAATTGAAAAACAAACTTTGCCTAATGGAAGGGAGGGGGATAACGTTCCAATTACATTCAAAATGTTCGAAAACGCGGAAGCGACTATTTACAAAAATACAAAAAAACAGCGATTTCGATCTTCAAGGGTTGGAATGCTATCAAGATTCTAACAACTATTAAAAGGCATTTATATAGCCTCCCAGTATTAGAGGATATACTGGCACACGGTATAACACTCGCTCCTAAACTTAAGCCCAAGTTTTTAAACTTTCAACGTAAATAGAAGGGGGTTGAGGGTGGGACGCCCTTATATAACAGATAATTTATGTTCATTTTAAGTTTCAATGCAGCTACCCTAGTGAAAAGATTTTAAGTTCCTATCTATAAATGTATGGAATTGTGCATTTTGTTTTCGAGAAAGAAGATCATGAATGTGTGTTGATTTGTTTTTTTCCCATTGGATATTGTACTGAACCAATAGTTTTTAGAAAATCGGGGGAAGGTTCATTTGAACGAAAATTCAAATTTCTAGTGCTCTTTTTAAGTAGCCAAAAAGATTTTTGGAACAGCAAAGTGGTGTTTTCTGCCATTTCGTTGCACAAAACTGAGTGTAACAAAATTCAAAGATAGCCAATTAATTGAGAATATCGAAAATCGGTGCATTGAGTTTTCCAGCTTCAGAGGGAACAATGGCGCACCGTGGCGTATTCAGTCATAAAGGGTCACGAAGTCACACGAAAAGGTTAATATAGTTATTTTAAAGCTTCCTTATTTTGATTCACTTGATGTTTGATTATGTTTGATGTTTGATTATGGTTGAGTTACTTGATGCATAATGATGCATGGGCGTAGGCAGCAAATTGTCTAGGGGGGGGCAGTCGATAGTGTGATGGAGGGGGAGATGAAGTTATGTCGGCATAGGCGTGCGTAGCTTCTTGCCTAGGGAAGGGGCAGCCACTTCTGTGATGAAGGGCGGGGGGGGGGGAGCTGAAGCTATATTGGCAGTTCACAAAACCTTACATTGCCAGCAAGTTCTATCATACTTATGAAATCCTTATTAATAAGTAATCACCAAAAATTATAAATCATCAATATGTTTCAGCATTGATCTTCTTGGATTACAGCTAAATCTGTCCAAGACATTATGGATGATTGCTTCTTGTTTGAATTGAATAAATTTCTGTTTATTTCCAGTTTTTTCAACCGTCTACCTTTTATCAACTGCTTTTCCAACCATCTGCTTTTTCAGCCATATCTAATGTAAATTTGAAGGTCTTTGGGGGGGGCAACTGCCCCCCACCTCCCTACGCCCATATAATGATGTATATTACGCAGCAGCCATTATCGAGGCGGGTTTCTGAGTCATTGCTTAGGTGTGGAGAGGGTGTGCTTAGTGCCTCAAACTGCATTTTATGCCACAATTTTCTAACTTTTCACGAGCCTTCAGATAGCTATTGAAGTGGGCCTGAGGGATGAGGAGGGGAGGAAATAATCTTATAATTTATTTGGACTAAGCCTGAGTATGGATGCTCTTGGGGTGACAGCTTCCTTCCTATTGCTAAAAAAATTTTTGTTTAGCATAAAAGTTTATATTCATGTTTACCTACACAAAAAATGCTGGTTAAATCAACTATCGCAAAACTATATAAAGAGTTTCCCTCCTTAAGAGATGATTTTGACGCACGGTCGCCCGTTCGTTTTTTAGAAGTCACGTAGTCCGTATTAAACAAACGCTCAATATAAATATTTACTTTAATGTTTCATTTAGCTAAGTTGATTCACTTGATGTTTGATAAAATTATCTACAGTGATGTATAATTGCGACTCATGATATTAGATACCAGAACTCTAAAAAGGAGTTTTGACATCAATATGTGCATTAGAAGATCGAATTATTATGTTGATTCTAAATGCATAAAATTCAATAAGTTTGAAGTTACCCAACAAAAGTTATGAGTCTGTAAAAATTTGCGCTTACTTACGAAAAAAGGAGGAAACCCCCAGAAAGTTCATTTTCTTATGAAAATCCCACCATTGTCTTCAGTATGTCAAAAAACTGTATTGTTGAAGTCTCAAGCCCTATCTGCAAAATGTGAAATGTTGTATTTTTTCTAGAGAAGGTTGATCACATATTTTCGTGTTTATTTGTTGTTGTTTTTTTACTCAGGGGTGATTGTCTGGAAGGAATGGTCGTAGAATTTCCGGAGAAGGATCTGTAGAAAGGACATTAAAAGTTTTGTAACTTTTTGAAGCAGAAAATTTTTTTTGCCACAGCAAAGTGGCATTTTCAGTCATTTGGTGGTGTGAAATGACAATTTTGGTCCAAAGGGTTCTAAAAAGCCTTTGAGTGAAAATTTGGCCTAATTGATTGGCCGAAATACTCATCGATTTAGAATTAAAAAAAAAAATTACTGATTGAGTTTTCCAATTTTAGACACAGTTATGCCGCGCAGTGATGAATTCTTTCCTTAAGATGCACACAGTCCATACAGAATAAGCAGTTATTATAGAACTTTATTTTAAAGCTTCACGTAACAAAGTTGATTCATTTGAGGTTTGATAAGAACATACTCAGTGACGTATAATGGCACATTTTAAAGGAGGGCTGGTAGAGCTTTGTGCACGTGAAGGGAGTCTGCTTAGAGCCTTAAAACGCGGCATTTTATGCTTGAGTTTCCCAACTTTCCGTGATCCTTTTGATAAATACAGAAGTAAATTTGGGGGGGGGGATAGGGTATTGATAAATGTTTAGTCCCTCTTGATTCTTAGGATTATTTTTAACTATACCTATAATATTGGTGCTGGGGGGGAGTGATAGTACCCTTTTTATTGTAGAATAAATTTTTCTGTATAACATATTAGATTACATTCATATACCTATCGACACGAAGCTGGAGAGAGGGGGGAGGGGGGATCATCACATACCTAGCAATTCTACAGATAAATGGCGGAGACAAAATTTAAAAAATTGTGGAGGCGAACTTTTAAGCAGTAACTGATTTTTACCAAATATACCTTCCGTTATCGTACGAATCTCCTGTCACTGGCTCGAGCTATGCACTAAATCATCCTTTTCATCTTTACAAAGTGGGCAGGTATACCTGTCCTCTTTACTTTTTTCTTTTCCAAAACTTATGAATCTTGCTCTAATGGGAAGACAATTAGTCTTGAGATGCATCCAATAAGTGAGATGCCTAGCTGGTAAATTCAGCTTAAGGTAGAACTCTGCCCAAAGACTACCTTATTTAATGAAGATGAAATTTAATATTTCTGGATTCTTTACCACTAAGTCCATTACAGAATCATTTGATTTTCTAGAACAGTCACAATTTTATTTTCTCAAGTTACATGTATAGCAATTGGCCCTCTACTTTCTTTTCAAACAAAAGATAACCCGTTTATCCAAAATATCTTTTACTTTAAATAGCCCCTATCTTTTTTCCCCTGCGAAAGTAATTCTTCATAAGCTGCCTTAAGTACCTATCACTCAGTAACTGAACCACAAGCCTGTACTTTTTTAGAGGTCATAGCTCTAGATCACCATTCAAAAACTGAGAATGAGTCATACTGATTATTAATATGCATTATATATTAATTTTTGAGATGTTTATTAAAATCTATTAGAACATAAAAGGTGCCCCCTTCATGGAAATGTCCCTTCCCCCAAGGAAACATTCCCCATGGAAAGATCCTCCCCCTTAACCCCCTCCTCTGATCCCCCCCACCATAAAAAAAATCCCTCCTGAAATCGTCTGTATACTTCCCATTAACCAATACTATATGTAAACAATGGGCAAAGTTCATAAATTGTAGCCCTTCCCCTGGGAACTGTGGGGCATTAAGTTATTCTCAAAGACATATTTATTAAATTTTCGACTATGCTGAACAAAATGGCTATCTCAAAATTTTGATTGGGTGACTTCGGGTGAAAAATGAGCGTGGGAGGGGGCCAAGTTGCCCTCCAATTTTCGGTCACTTGAAAAGAACAATAGAACTTTTAATTTACGTTTTAATAAGCCCTCTCACGATATTCTAGGACTACTGGATCGATACGATCACCCCTTAAAAAGAAAAAGAAAAAACAAACAAGCATCCATGATCTTTCTTCAGGCAAAAAATACAAAATTCCACATTTTGCAGATAGGAGCTTGAAACTTCTATAGTAAGGTTCTCTGATGCGCTGAATCTGATGTTGTGATTTTCATTAAAGTTCTATGACTTTTAGGGGTTGGTTCCCCCTTTTTTTGAAAATAAGGCAAATCTTCTCAGTAACTTCTGATGATTGTAATTAAACTTCATGAAACTTATATATTTGAAATCAGAATAAAAATCTGATTCTCTTGATGTATCTTTTGATGTGTCTCCGCTTTTTAGAGTTTCGGCTACTATTGAGCCGGGTCGCTCCTTACTTATAGTTCTTTACCACGAACTGTTTGATAACTATTAAAACACAAAGGCCGTTTTATTGGAATAGGAAGTTTTTTTTAATACACCATACAACTTTAGCGCGAAGAACAAGAGGTTGAGGAATGGGAAGCCCCACTCACAAATGAAATAATTTCTGTTTGTTGAATTTTATGTCACTCTTTGTCAGCTTTTTGAATTTTAAGTAAGATTTGAAAAATTGCATTTTATTCTATAGTATGTCATTCAAACAGCAGGGCAACGACCTTTTTCTTTTTTCTTATAACTGAGAAAGAGTCTACTACTTTTTTTCCTGGTGTTGAATGGAAGCTGATCCTCTCTGAGGCATAAGGTTAAATTCCCAATACCTAGGTTACTTATTTTTCCTCTACTTATAAGCTTTGAACTTCACACTTATTTGGTTTTACAACTTAGGCCGTAATATCCTCCACCTTATGAAGCTAAGATTTGGAACGAAACAAAACATAATAAGCGAGAGAGTAACTAATGAAATTTTTCGTTATAGAAATCCTCGAGTTGCCTGTAAAAGTGGTGTTCTTCAAAGGATGGACTTGTCTGCCTGGATAGAAAATCCAAGAAGCCCTCCACCTTCCATATATCCAGTAGGTTCTCCTTACTAAGTGGGTTCTTAGATTGGATAAATTGAATGAATAGTAATTTAGCCTTAGTGTATATGTTTGATTTGTCGATCAATCTTTATATTTTACTTTATTTAGGAGTTTTATCATTCTCTAGATTCACTGCAAGGAAACTTTACATTTGCTCAAAGACACAAATTTTAGAGCACAACTTATATCTGTTTTTAGTAGAACTTCCAAATTTATTCCATAGACACACACTTATGTATGCGCTATATATATTTTTATAAGAGATAGTTATTTTTGTACAAGTTTACATGTATATTTTTATACGAGATGGATATTTTTATGTGATTTTATTTCTTGCACTTAAAGGAGTTTTCGGAAATGCTATGTATTTCCGCTTTCTTTTTCAATTTTGTATTCTAAGTAGCAATATTTTTTTTTTTCTTTCGTCAAAAGAACCTTTTTCTTTGACCATCTATATTTTCAGTTTCGATGCTCTTTCTTTGAACGTCTGTATTTTAAGTTTTGATGGTCGGGACGTCCAACAACCAAAACTAGATTGACATCGAAAATAAAATTTTAAATTCTAAGAACAATTTCATTCTGACAATTTCAAATACTCACTTGTGTCTTTTTTTCAGAGTACGAATGCATTGGACATACAAAACGACGGACATGACAACTTTGACCTCGACTTAAAGCCATTCAAAGACATGGGACTCCCCGGATTTGATTTTCCAAAATTCCCAAACATTCCTAGTACTGCTGTTGGAGCAAACTTGAAACCGCATATAGATCCTCCTAATGCACATAGCACGGACTTTGTACCTTCAAATGACTTTGTGCCTGTAGAGAAACCTATTCATCACGATCGTCCTCACTTTGTTGAGTCACCCCCATTTAGACATCCTCCGAAAAATTGTTGCCCCGGTTCCTTCAATCCAGTAGATAGGCCTTTACGACGTAGACATGACCTGAAAATATCCAGGCCTTGGTCTGTAGAAAACCGAAGGTCTGATAAACCTTTAAGGAAACAAAAACATCCTTCTAGGACTCAAAACACCTTTCGTAACATAATTGAAAAACTGGAGAAAAAAATCTAATTTGTAGATACAGCCTTTTTGAGCAATATTTATAACTTATATATTATTGTATATAATAATCATTAACAAATGAAAAGCAAAATTACAATCGTTATTGCTCAAAAAGTACATGCTCCGCTTTGCTCCGAGAGTACAATCCACATTAAATGGAAGAAATCTAAGTTAAAAAGTTGAATGTTAGGCAAAATAGCTAATACTACTATAAATGATAGGGATCTCCTATTATAGTCCTCCAATTCAATTTTTTTTTTTTTTTTTAACATTATCGTCAAAGCAATATAACTAATTTAGTTATTCTTCAATTGATTGTTGGATAAATCTATCTACCTATCCTTCTAAGTAACGTTCAATGTTCCAGAAGGATGGTATAGTCTAGAATAGATCATGAACTAAATTTTAAATGATTAAATGCGATATCAGGGCTATCTTTCAAGTTTTCAACCATGAAAAGCTTCACAAAAACACCTTATTTTAAAATTCTTATAATTGGTGAAATTAAATTTTCAAAGTAGCATTAACAAGAACATTGAATTAAAACCCTTTAAATACTCTATTGAATCAATGTTTAGTGTTAAGAAAACCGTAAAAATCATCATTTTTCGGGAAGCTGAGTTATTACACCATCTTATTAAAATTCTCTCCTCAAATCAATTAATTTAACTTCCCTAGGTCAGTGTTTAAAATAGTGGAATGTATTCCTTTTATTGAACTAAATTTCTAATTTTGTTTCATGTTAATGACGGCTTGTGTCTAATCTATTTCAATAAGTTGTTTTTCAATTGCGTAATTATTGACCAAACTAGCATTTTTGTTTGAAGAATTTCGCATTTGGCTTGTGAGGGTGTTTGTTATCGGAATGCTAGAAAATAAATACTACACGACGAAAAACACGGAAAATTCGTGACTACCACACTACGTGAGGCTAGTTGTTAATAAGAAGCAATATCACCCTAGAAATAACACAAGTATCGTTTCAACGAGACTCTTCTATGACTATGTGACTAACTTAATCTCAGTGCTTATTCTTGGACATTACCTCCTTTACGTTACTTCTATTGACCATATTTAATTTAGAGATTTTGTTTTTTTGGACAAATTTGCCTTACACTAGCATTACAACGTTTTTGAAGTGTATATTTAAACTGTTTTAAGGACACTTAACTAAGCTAAGTTGAAAGTGCCTTACCACTTTGTTTTCTTTGATGGTATTTCTAGGGGCTCAGTTAACAGGAACTTCTGTTCAATTTTTTTTCTCGTTTGAAAGTGGACACACAAAGTAAATGTCTGTTTTTTCCTTTTTCTTTTTTTTTCATTTAGAATTCAATTTTTTAATAAGTTAATTAATATGTCCAATATACTTTAATGGAAATGTGCAATTTGCTAATTATTATTTTTGAAAAAAATCTTTGCTGTTTGAGTGTTCTAATTCAGCAAAGGACAGAAATTATTCAAATAGGACTCAACAATTTATATAGCAATAACATATGAACATATAATTGAATGTTATCATTCCATGTTTTTGTCTGTGTGAGAGTCCATATTTCTGTGGCCCCATTAGTTTGTGGAACTTTTTGACTAAAAAGTCATGACTTTTTTTTAAATCCTGATGGCTCAAGGATTAACAGTCTATCTACTCAAAGACTTACTGCAATTCCCATCCTTCAAATGATCCGGAAAGCGTCAAGATAGAAGACATGCATCAATCTACGGAATCATCAATTCCTGATGACTCTATGAGTGAAACTTGGAATCTTATAATGCTCTTGGCTCTAATGTAACGATGCAATTATGCTACAGCAGAGTTTTAAAAAATGTATAAAACAACTAAGATAAAGGAAACTCTGGAGGAAGTTTTCAGAAAAGTAACAAAAATCCGAAGATATTCACATTACCAAAGTATTAAAATGATTGTCTATAGGTCAGACGAATAGTGTAAGTGGATGCAAACTGTTGACTTTTGACCTTATAAATAAGATTTTTTTTTTAAATAGAAGAATTGGTAGAAATTTCGCTAATTTGAAGTTCTATCTTCCTAAAAAAAGTAAAAATTATTATTTAAAAACTCCTAACTTTTGCGCAGCTCTGTTTTTTCAGAATAGTGAAAGGTCCACTTTCTGGTTTATAAAGTTTGGTAGGGGATCCTTTAAGGTCTGTTTTTAGAAAAATATTGGAAATTGAAAGCTATAGTATACGGCACATCCCCTCCTCATTGATTTCAAGGAATTTGACCATAGGTATGAGCTCCAAAATTGAAATTAAACAGTTATTCCTATTTAAGGCAAAAAGAGACATACGAAAAATTGACGAAAATTGAGCTCCAATTTGGGCGTCTAAAACCAAAACCCGTTTCTAACAATGCCTTATGTTCATAGCAAATGACTTCTGATTTTAGACATCTGACTTTACAATCAGCTTTTACGAGTCACATAACTCTTCTGTATAATGGTATTTTATGTGTGCAATAAAGGGTTTCTAGTAGCTGATGTACAAACTGCATATGTGGATAAGTTATTGATGGAAATAAATAATTTTTGAAAATATTCTCTATATGAGTAGGGATACAGGTTATTTCTTAACATAAAGAAAATGTGTTCAAATTTGATAACAAAAATAATCAAAATTGATCAAAAACCCAATCAAGGACTTGATAGCAACGTACCAAATGAGAAATGATTGTGTTGTAATAACAAAAAATAGAATAAGGCTATTTTTAATCAAATCAATATTCTGATATATTACATTTATCTTCAACGAGGGTTTCCGTAAGCCCTATCATAAATGTCCCACAAATAATTGATTACGATTTGACTATCTTTTTAAGTGTCCCGTACAACGTTCGTATTCCTACCAATAGCGTTTTATATAGCAACTAGGGGTTGGGTTGCAGGAACAAGCAGAACATGGAAATACCGATCTTAATTCACATATTATTTTAGAGTATGCTGTCCCTGGATTAAAAATTATACATGTTCTACAATAGTAGTAAGTACCTATGGAATTCTATCGCGCCCCTAGGAATCTCCATGTTATTCTATCGCGCCTCTACACCTTTTCAAAGAGATTCAGAACTCCCTCTCATGGCATTATACTTCTGGTCCATCTTATTCTAGTTGGGTTATTGACTTACCAAGACCAACCAGACAGGATTCTGGTGGGTATAGTTTTCTTTTGTTGTTAGAGTCTTTGATTTTGGTTTAAATGTGGCAGGGTGTGCCATGAAAGTTTAGGGGTGTATAGTCATTATTTATTTGCAAAATAATGTTCGGTGGGTCAAGTATTTTGCTTTGGTTATAGTATGGTTTGGTGGTTATACTCTGGTTTGGTGGGTATAGTCTGGTTTGGTTTTTCAAAGAGAGTGATTATTACACTTTACTTTTTTTTTTTTTTTTTTTTTTAATCGAAAACTAGAGATTGTCAAATTGCGTATTTAGGAAATGTTTTGATTGACATTTTTGCAACAAGGGATAAGGAATTCGCAAATTGGACACTACGAACGATATTAATTAATGTTTTGAATAATAGGAGTGTGAATGACTCTAATTAATGATTAGATTGTATGACGGTGGAGAAAAAAAAAGTAATAAACTTATTAGTAGCTAAGGTAACCCCAAAGGGGTTTGTAACTCAGTTAATTTGTTGTAAATTTAAAATAAAGTCAGTCTATGAAATTGGATAACGACAATAAAATGACACTGTGATTTGACATAGCTTTACCTCTCCAATTTGGTCTGTATAATACACAAGTAATGTTTAAACAGTATTATCAATTTAAAATAGGGTCTAACGTTTTAGTATACTAAAAAGTTGATACTAAGAGAGATGTAGATGGTAAGAAAAGAATTTTAATAATGAAATTCAGAACAAACCTTAGAAATCCTTGCAAATCAAGTATTAAGGTGTATGTGAGTACGAACCATCAAGTATCATAAGCACCAACGACTCTAACCAGCAGAGACATCAACTCCCCAAAGGTCCCTTATCCCCAAACTCGAAGGATGCCCCCTCCCTCCAACTTTTTGGCCCCCCCGTTTTCTTTCTTTTTTTTAACATGATATATTTTTTCAACTTTTTTTTACATGTGTTCGAATCAGATGAAACAAACTTAAATTACTATTCTAGTTTTTAAAAACCAGTATTGACTATAACTTAATATATTCAAATATTTTTTTATAACTTGATTGGTGAGAACTATTTTCGTAAAATCTAAGCTAATAAGGGTTTTTGACCGTAAACTCTAGTTTTTTTTAAGAAAATTATGGAAAATACAATTCTCTGGTTCAAATGTGAAACTTAAGTCCAGTTATGGATCGAGAAATAAACTATTTCTGTAAAATCTGAGCTAACAAGGGTTTTTGGCCGTAAACTATAGTTTTATTTTATAAGAAAATTATTCGAAATATAAGCCTCGTGTTCAAATTTGACACTTGTACATTATCGGTTCGGAAAATGAAATCAAGTTCGTAATATCTTAGCTGATAAGGGTTTTTGACAGTAAACTACAGCTTTCTTTTAAGAAAATCATGGAAAATACAATAATCTGGTTCAGGTTTGAAACTTAATTCTATTTTCAGACAGACGTAATGATAAGGATTGATGATTTTATTTCAATATTTTTTTCATAAAAACAAGTTATTTTTTCTTAAACATCGAAACTATTAAACTTTTTTTAATTTTTTTTTGTACGTATCTTAAAATGACAAAATATTCTTACGGCTCTAACAATTGTACTCTATGATTGGTCAGAGACACGATATGGCTTTCCCACTGGTATTCTATGTCCGGTTATCGACACTACCTAGTCTATTGCATGTATTAAATCAGTATTTTTTACGCAGTGGAACGATAAACACATAAGTCATATCTTAAAAAAAAGTGAAGACGTAGCATTCTAATAAAGTGCGTTCACATAATAAGATTATTGTAGCATTGAATACCGGAAAAGGAGAAATATTTAAACTATGAAACAAGCACAAGTGGTAGCACTATTGAAAATGTATGCATGCATTGTCATGACAGTAAGGAATTAAATTTCTTTGAACTACCGAAAAAATTCAACTCTTATGTTGGTGGTTATGCGAGATTGAGATCTCCAGAGATGATTGTACTCAAAGAGAATGCCAACATAAAAATAATCGTTGATGATAGAGGACAACTCCTTGCTACTGTTGCAGGTAACACATTACCTACTGATATATCCTATCGTCTGCTTTCGAATATTAGCATTCAATGGATGATCAAAAAAAGAAATGCCTAATTATTTGCTAACACTACAAACCGTATCATTTCCACGTGCTAGATCTATTACCTGCGTAAAAATAATGTTGTACTAGATAATGATTTTGTCAGAAAAATCCAAGGGACATTGGTAAAGAAATTACTAAGGAATATAAAGATGAATCAATGAAAAACAAAGTACCAGCAAACGTTACTACCATTGATCAAACAGTCAATGAACCAAATAATACCAAAGACGAAAAGCATATTCAGCTTGTTGATGAGACATTAGTAAAAATTGTGTATGACTCAAAATGGAATAATGATTATTCTACTGATTAGGAACTAAGAGAAGACAATAGCTACAATATCAAGAGAGACCATGGTGAACTATTTTATGGAACAGACTCAAAATCTCCAAAGTTAATTATTGATATTAATAATGTATCATAATATATTTTTGTGTTAATATTCTACATAACATTATTTCATTAAAAATATTACATTGTTATGTGTTCATTATTTTTAGAGTAAGCTAAGCTAGCATATCAAACGTTTAGAATCTCTATTAAAACATTGGAGATGTAAGAAAAGGAATTTGCAAACATCTATTGTCAGACACATGGGATAACATTGACAAAATCTAGGTATTAGAATGAATAAATTCATTATCAACACCTTTTATCGGATATGTCGGATAAAATTGATAAATATAAGTGTCAGAGTGAATAATTTTTTTTATCAACATCCTTTGTCAGATACATCAAATAAAATTGACAAAATCTAAATTTCAGAATGAATAAATGCTTTAACAACACCCTTTATCGGATATGTTGGATAAAATTGACATAATCTAAGTATCAGAGTGACTAAATTCTATATCAACATCCTTTTCTCAGATACATAGGATAAAATTGACAAATTCTAAGTGTTAGAGGGAATGAATTTTTTTATCAACATCCTTGGGCAGATACATCGGATAAAATTGACAAAATCTAAATTTCAGAATGAATAAATTCATTATCAACATTCTTTGTCGGATATGTCGGATAAAATTGACAAAATCTAAGCATCAGAGTGAATATTTTTTTTAACAACTTCCTTTGCCAGATACATCGAATAAAATTGATAAAAATATAAGTGCCAGAGTGAATACTTTTTTTTACTATCAACATCCTTTGTCAGATACATCAAATAAAATTGACAAAATCTAAATTTCAGAATAAATAAATGCTTTAACAACATCCTTTATCGGATATGTCGGTAAAATTGACAGAATCTAAGTGTCAGAGTGAATAAATTTTTTTTATCAACATCCTATAATCAGATGCATGGGATAAAATTGACTAAATCTGAATTTCAGAATGAATAAATTCATTATCAACATCCTTTGTCAGACATGTCGGAAAAAACTGACAAAATCTAAATTTCAGAATGAATAAATTCTATAACAATATCCTTTATCTGATATGTTGGATAAAATTGACAAAATCTAAGTATCAGAGTGACTAAATTCTATATCAACATCCTTTTCTCAGACAAATAGGATAAAATTGACAAATTCTAAGTGTCAGTGTGAATACATTTTTTTTATCAACATCCTTTGTCAGATACATCAAATAAAATTGACAAAATCTAAATTTCAGAGTAAATAAATTCATTATTAACATCCTTTATCGTATATGTCGGATAAAATTGACAAATATAAGTGTCAGAGTGAACAATTCTTGTCTATCAACATCCTTTGTTAGGTACATAAAATAAAATTGACAAAATCTAAATTTCAGAATGAATAAATGCTTTAACAACATCTTTTATCGGATACGTCGGATAAAATTGACATAATCTAAGTATCAGAGTGACTAAATTCTATATCAACATCTTTTTCTCAGATACATAGGATAAAATTGACAAATTCTAAGTTTTAGAGTGAATAAATGTTTTTATCAACATCCTTTGCAGATACATCAGATAAAATTGACAAAATTTAAATTTCAGAATAAATAAATTCATTATCAACATCCTTTGTCGGAAATTTCGGATAAAACTGATAAAATATAAGTATAAGAGTGAATAATTTTTTTTTAACAACTTACTTTGCCAGATAAATCAAACAAAAATGACGAAATCTAAATTTCAGAATGAATAAATGCTTTAAAAACACCCTTTATCGGATATGTCAGATAAAATTGACATAATTTAAATTTCAGAATAAATAAATGCTTTAACAACATTCTTTATCGGATATGTCGGAAACAACTGACAATATCTAACTGTCAGAGGGAATAATTTTTTTTATCAACATCCTTCGGCAGATATGTCGAAAAAAAATTACAAAATATGATTTTCCGAATGAATAAATTCATTATCCACACCCTTTTTCGGATATGCCGGAAAAAATAGACGAAATATAAATTTCAGAATTAATAAATCCTATAACCATATCCTTTGCCAGATGCATCGAATAAAAGTTATAAAATATAAGTGCCAGAGTAAATAATTTTTTTTTACCTATCAAAATCATTTGTAAAATTCATCATATAAAATTGACAAAATCTAAATTTCAATATAAATTAATAATTTAACAACATCCTTCGTCGGAAATGTCAGATAAAATTGACAAAATCTAAGTGACGGAGTGAATTAATTTTTTTTATCAATATCCTTTTCTCGGATACTTATCGGATATGTTGGATAAAATTGACAAAATCTAAGTATCAAAGTGACTAAATTCTATATCAACATCCTTTTCTCAGATACATAGGATAAAATTGACAAATTCAAGTGTTAGAGTTAATAATTTTTTTTAATCAACATCCTTTGGCAGATACATCGGATAAAATTGACAAAATATAAATTTCAGAATGGATAAATTAATTATCAACATCCTTTGTCGGATATGTCGGATAAAATTGACAAAATCTAAGTATCAGAGGGAATATTTTTTTTAACAACATCCTTTGCCAGATACATCGAATAAAACTGACAAAATATAAGT
The DNA here is from genome assembly GCF_049724085.1 of Artemia sp. Qi Xiang Cuo. NCBI lineage: Eukaryota > Metazoa > Arthropoda > Branchiopoda > Anostraca > Artemiidae > Artemia > Artemia sp. Qi Xiang Cuo. The sequence goes on along the minus strand of NC_142808.1, from coordinate 29,324,761 downwards.
GCCAGAGTGGATAATTTTTTTATCAACATCCTTTGTGAGATACATCAAATAAAATTGAAAAAATCTAAATTTCAGAATAAATAAATGCTTTAACAACATCCTTTATCGGATATGTCAGATAAAATTGACAAAATCTAAGTATCAGATCGACTAAATTCTATATCAACAACCTTTTCTTGGATACATAGGATAAAATTGACAAAATCTAAGTATAAGAGTGACTAAATTCTATATCAACATCCTTTTCTCGGATACATTGGATAAAATTGACGAAATCTGAATTTCAGAATGAATCAATTCATATCAAAATCCTTTGTCGGATATGTTGGATAAAATTGACAATATCTAATTTTTAGAATGAATAAATGCTATAACAATATCCTTTATCGGGTATGTCGGATAAAATTGACAAAATCTAAGTATCAGAGTGACTAAATTCTATATCAAAATCCTTTTCTCGGATACATAGGGTAAAATTGACAAATTCTAAGTGTTAGAGTGAATAAATTTTTTTTTCAACATCCTTTGCCAGATACATTGGATAAAACTGACAAAATCTAAGTATCAGAGTGAATAAATTCATTATCAACATCCTTTGTCGGATATGTCGGATAAAATTGACAAAATCTTATTTTCAGAATGAATAAATGCTATAATAATATCCTTTATCGGATATGTCGGATAAAATTGACAAAATCTAAGTATCAGAGTGACTAAATTCTATATCAACATCCTTTTCTCGGATACATAGGATAAAATTGACAAATTCTAAGTGTTAGAGTAAATACATTTTTTTATCAACATCCTTTGTCAGATACTTCGGATAAAATTGACAAAATCTAAGTATCAGAGTGAATAAATTCATTATGAACATCCTTTGTCGAATAGGTCGGATAAAATTGACAATATCTAAGCATCAGAGGGAATAATTTTTTTTATCAACATCCATTGCCAGATACATCGAAAAAAATTGACAGAATGTAAGTGTCGAAGTGAACAATTTTTTTTTATCAACATCCTTTGTCGGATGCATCGAATAAAAATTGACAAAATTTAAATATCAGAATGAATGAATGCTTCAACAACATCCTTTATCGGATTTGTCGGTTAAAATTGACAAAATCTAAGTATCAGAGTGAATAAATTCTATACCAAAATCCTTTTCTCGGATACATAGGATAAAATTTACATAATCTAAGTGTCAGAGTGAATAAATTTTTTTTTATCAACATCATTTTCTCGTATACACATGATAAAATTGACAAAATCTAAATTTCAGAATGAATAAATTCAATATCATCATCCTTTGTCGGATATGTCGGATAAAATAGACAAAATCTAAATTTCAGAATGAATAAATGCTATAAAAATATCCTATATCGGATATATTGGATAAAATAGACAAAATCTAAGTATCAGAGTGACTAAATTCTATGTCAGCATCCTTTTCTGGGATACATAGGATAAAATTGACAAATTCTAATTGTTAGAGTGAATAAATGTTTTTATCAACATCCTTTGCCAGATACATAGGATAAAATTGACAAAATCTAAGTATCAGAGTGAATAAATTCATTATCAACATCCTTTGTCGAATATGTCGGATATAATTGACAAAATATAAGCATAAGAGTGAATAATTTTTTTTTATAAACATCATATGCCAGATATATCGAAACAAATTTACAGAACCTAAGTGTCAGAGTGAATAATTTTTTTTATCAACATCCTTTGTCAGATGTATCGAATAAAAATTGAAAAAATTTAAATATAAGAATGAATAAATGCTTTAACAACATCTTTCATCGGATTCGTTGGTTAAAATTGACAAAATCTAAGTATCAGAGTGATTAAATTCTACATCAACATCCTTTTCTCGGATACATAGATTAAAATTAACAAAATCTAAGTGTTAGAGTGAATATTTTTTTTTATCAACATCCTTTGCCAGTTACATCGGATAAAATTGACAAAAGTTAAGTGTCAGAATGAATAAATTCATTATCAACATCCGACAACTGATGTTGATAATGCATTTAAAGGATGTTGATAAAGCATTTATTCACTCTGATACTTAAATTTTGTCGATTTTATACCATGTATCCAATAAAATGATATTGATATGGAATTTAATCACTCTGATACTTATATTTTGTCAATTTTATCCGACATATCTGACAAAGGATGTTGATTATGAATTTATTCATTGTGACACTTAACTTTTGTAAATTTTATCCGATGTAACTGGTAAAGGATGTTGATAAAAAAAATATTCACTCTAACACATAGATTTTGTTAATTTAAATCTATGTATCCGAGAAAAGGATGTTGATGTAGAATTTAATCACTCTGATACTTAGATTTTGTCAATTTTAACCAATGAATCCGACGAAGGATGTTGTTAAAGCATTTATTCATTCTGATATTTAAATTTTGTCAATTTTTATTCGATGCATCTGACAAAGGATGTTGCTAAAAAAAATTTATTCACTCTGACACTTGGATTCTGTCAATTTTTGTCGATGTATCTGGCAAAGGCTGTTGATAAAAAAAATTATTCCCTCTGATGCTAAGATTTTGTCAATTTTATCTGACCTATTCGACAAAGGATGTTGATAATGAATTTATTAACTCTGACACTTATATTTTGTCAATTTTGTTCGATGTATCTGGCAAAGGATGCTGATAAAAAAAAATTATTCACTCTAAAGCTCAGATTTTGCCAATTTTATCCTATTTATCAGAGAAAAGGAAGTTGATATAGAATTTCATCACTCTGATACTTAGATTTTGTCAATTTTATCCGACATATCCGATAAAGGATATTGTTATAGCATTTATTCATTCTGAAATTTAGATTTTGTCTATTTTATCCGATATATCCGACAAAGGATGTTGATAATGAATTTATTCATTCTGAAATTCAGATTTTGTGAATTTTTTCCTGTGTATCCGAGAAAAGGATGTTGATAAAAAAAATTATTCACTCTGACACTTAGATTCTGTCAATTTTATCCTATGTGTCTGAGAAAAGGATGTTGATATAGAATTTAGTCACTCTGATAGTTAGATTTTGTCAATTTTAACCGACAAATCTGATGAAGGATGTTGTTAAAGCATTTATTCATTCTGATATTTAAATTTTGTCAATTTTTATTCGATGTATCTGGCAAAATATGTTGATAAAAAAAATTTATTCACTCTGATACTTAGATTTTGTCAATTTTATTCATTTCATCTGTAAGAGGATGTTGATAAAAAAATTATTCACTCTGATACTTAGATTTTGTCAATTTTATCCGACGTATCCGACAAAGGATGTTGATAATGAATTTATTCACTCTGATACTTAGATTTTGTCAATTTTATGCGATGTATCTGGCAAAAGATGTCGATGAAAAAATTTTATTCATTCTAACACTTAGAATTTGTCAATTTTATTCGATTTATCCGAGAAAAGGATGTTGATAAAAAAATTTGTTCACTTTGACGCTTATAATATGTCATTTATTACTAACATATCCTAAAAGAGATGTTGTTATAGAAATTATTTATTCTGAAAATTAGATTTTGTCAATTTATCCGACAAATTCGACAGAGGATGTTAATAAAGTGTTTAATCACTCTGATACTTAGATTGAGTAAGTATTATCAGATTTATCTGGCAAAGGATGTTGAAAAAAAAATTTATTCACTCTAACACTTAGAATTTGTCAATTTTATCCTATGTATCCGAGAAAAGAATTTTGATATAGAATTTAGTCACTCTGATACTTAGATTTTGTCAATTTTATCCGACATATCCGACAAAGGATATTGATATAGAATTTACTCATTCTGAAATTTAGATTTTGTCAATTTTATCCGACATACCAGACAAAGGATGTTGATAATGAATTTATTGATTCTTGAAGTTAGATTTTGTCAATTTTTTCTTATTTCTCCGCGAAAAGGATGTTGATAAAAAAAATTTATTTCCTATAACACTTAGATTATGTCAATTTTATCCTAGGTATCCAAGAAAAGGTTGTTGATATAGAATTTACTCACTCTGATACTTAGATTTTGTCAATTTTATCTGACATATCCGACAAAGGATGTTGACAATGAATTTATTCATTCTGAAATTTATATTTTGTCAATTTTATCCAATGTATCTTCCAAAGGATGTTGATAAAAAAAATTATTCACTCTAACACTTAGAATTTGTCAATTTTATCCTATGTATCCGAGAAAAGGATGTTGATACAGAATTTAGTCACTTTGATACTTATATTTTGTCAATTTTATCCAACATATCCGATAAGTATCCGAGAAAAGGATGTTGATAAAAAAAAATTATTCACTCTGTCACTTAGATTTTGTCAATTTTATCTGACATCCGATAAAGGATGTTGTTAAAGCATTTATTTATATTGAAATTTAGATTTTGTCAATTTTATTTGATGTATCTGACAAAGGATGTTTATAATAAAAAAAATTATTCACTCTTGCACTTATATTTTATCAATTTTATTCGATGTATCTGGCAAAGGATATTATTATAGCATTTATTCTTTCTGAAATTTAGATTTTGTCAATTTTATCTGACATATCCGACAAAGGATGTTGATAATGAATTTATTCATTCTGAAATTTAGATTTTGTCAATTTTATCCGATGTATCTGCCAAAGGATGTTGATAAAAAAAAATTATTCAATCTAACACTTAGAATTTGTCAATTTTATCCTATGTATATGAGAAAAGGATGTTGATATAGAATTTAGTCACTCTGATACTTAGATTATGTCAATTTTATCCGACATATCCGATAAAGGATGTTGTTAAAGCATTTATTCATTCTGAAATTTAGATTTTGTCAATTTTATTTGATGTATCTGACAAAGGATGTTGATAAAAAAATAGATTTTCTCTATAATTTATACTTTTTCAATTTTATCTAATATATCCAATAAATGATGTTGAAAATAAATTTATTCTCTCTGACATCTAGAGTTTTCCAATATTTTCCCATTTGCCTTGAATGAGCTCAAAGCAAATTCCTTTTTTTACATCTCCAAAGAGATTCTAAACGTTTGATATGCTAGCTTAGCTTACTCTAAAAACAATGAACACATAACAATGTAATATTTTTAATGAAATACTGTTATGTAGAATATTAATACAAAAATATATTATGATACATTATTAATATCAATGATTAACTTTGGACATTTTGAATCTGTTCCTTAAAATAGTTCACCATGTTCTCCCTTGATATTGTAGCTATTGTCTTCTCTTAGTTCCTAATCAGTAGAATAATCATTATTCCATTTTAAGTCATACACAGTTTTTACTAGTGTCTCAACAACAGGCTCAATATGCTTTTCGTCTTTGGTATTATTTGGTTCATTGACTGTTTGATCAATGGTATTAACGTTTGATGGTGCTTTGTATTTCATAGATTAATCTTTATATTCCATAGTGATATTTTCTGAAAATGACCTTTTTATTTTTATGGCAATTTCACTCTCTCCTATCACATTATTTTTACACAGGTAACAGTTTCGGCACGTAGACAAGATATGGTTTACGATATTAGTAGAAGAGTAGGCCTATCTTTTATAGACCTTCCGTTAAATGCTAATACCCGAAAGCTGATGATTGGATTTATCAGTAGGTAATGTGTTACCTGCAACAGTAGCAAGGAGTTGTCCTCTATCATCAACGATTATTTTTATGTTGGCATTCTCTTTAAGTACAATCATCTCTGGAGATCTCAATCTCGCATAACCACCAAAATAAGAGTTGCATTTTTTCGGTATTCCAAAGAAATTTAATTCCTTACTGTCATGACAATGCATGCATACATTTCCAATAGTGCTACCACTTGTACTTGTTTCGTAGTTCAAATACTTCTCCTTGTCGGCATTCAATGCTACAATAACCTTGTTATGTGAACACAGTTTATTAAAATGCTCCATATTCACTTTTTTTTTAAGATATGACTTATGTGTTTATCGTTCCACTGCGTAAAAAATACTGATTTAATACATGCAATAGACTAGGAAGTGTCGATAACCGGACATAGAATACCAGTGGGAAAGCCATATCATATCTCTGACCAATCATAGAGTACAATTTTTAGAGCCGTAAGCATATTTTGTCATTTTAAGATACGTACAAAAAAAAAAAAAAAAGTTGAATAATTTATAATTTTTAAAAAAAATATTTTTTTTTTATGGAAAAAATATTTAATTATAACCATCAGTCCTCATCATTATGAGTATCCAAAACTGGACTTAAGTTTCACATTTGAACTAGAGAATTTTATTTTCCATAAATTTCTTACAAAAAAATAGAGTTTACTGTCAAAAACCCTTTTTAGCTCAGATTTTACGTAAATAGTTATATTTTTCGATCCAAAAATAGACTCAAGTTTCAAATTTGAACCAGAGAATTGTATTTTCCATAATTTTCTTACAAAAAAACACTAGAGTTTACGGCCAAAAACCCTTATTAGCTCAGATTTTACAGAAATAGTTTATTTTTTGATCCATAACTGGACTTAAGTTTCACATTTGAAGCAGAGAATTTTATTTTCCATAATTTTCTTTAAGAAACTAGAGTTTACGGTCAAAAACCCTTATTAGCTCAGATTTTACGGAAATAGTTCTCACCAATCAAGTTATCAAAAAATATTTGAATATATTAAGTTATAGGCAATACTGGTTTAGAAAAACTAGAATAGTAATTTAAGTTTGTTTCATCTGATTCGAAGACATGTAGAACAAAAGTTGAAAAAAATATATCATGTTAAAAAAAAAGAAAAAAAAAGGGGGGGGCAGAAAGTTGAAGGGAGGGGGCATCCTTCGAGTTTGGGGATAAGGGACCTTTGGGGAGTTGATGTCTCTGCTGGTTAGAGTCGTTGGTGCTTTTTATCCATGATTGTTTGTAAAAACAAAAACCAAAAAAAATTATTTTCAAGGATTTATAATGTTTGTTATTAATTTAAATATTAAAAATATTTTATTAACATCTACATCTCTCTTAGTATAAACTTTTTAGTATGCTAAAACGTTAGACCCTATTTTAAGTTGACAATACTGTTCAAACATCACTTGTGTATTATACAGACCACATCGGAGAGGTAAAGCTAGGTCAACTCACAATATCATTCTATCGTCGTTAGCCATTTTCATAGACTGATGTTGTTTCAAATTTATAACAAATTACCTGAGCTAACAACCCCTTCGGGGTTACCTTAACTGCTAATCAGTTTAATCCTTTTTTTTCTCCACCTTCATACAATACAATCACTAATTAGAGTCATTCACACTACTATTATTCAAAACATTAATTAATATCGTTTGTAGTGTCCAATTTGGGAATTCCTTATCCCTTGTTGCAAAAATGTCAATCAAAACAATTCCTAAATACGCAATTGGACAATCTCTAGTTTTCGATTAAAAAAAAAAAAAAAAAAAAAAAAGTAAAGTGTAATAATCACTCTCTTTGAAAAACCGAACCAGACTAGACCCACCAAACCTGACTATACCCACCAAACCAGAATATACCTACCAAAAACGACTATACCCACCAATCCATTCTAGAACCACCAAACCATATTATAACCAACCAAACACGACTAACCACCCATAACACCAATATCCCACCCATACAAGACTTAGACCACAACACAAGAGCAGCCCTACCAAACAAAACAAAACCCACCAGAAATCTGTCTGGTTGGTCTTGGTAAGTCAATTACCCAAATAGCACAAGATGGACCAGAAGTATAATGCCATGTGAGGGAGTTCTGAATCTCTTTGAAAAGGTGTAGAGGCGCGATAGAATAACATGGAGATTCCTAGGGGCGCGATAGAATTCCATAGGTACTTACTACTTACAATCTAAAAGCTTATGCTATAAGACTGTAAACTATAGTGGTTTCATGTTCTTCAAAACATTGGCATAATTATTAACTGAATCACCTGAGAAAGGCTGTTTTTAAATAGTATTCATTTTTGGATGGTGTTCAAAAAGAGTGAAACTGTTAAGAACTTTTTTGTTGTTTAAATGGAATAGGAGTCCATGAGGAAAGTATTCTAGACTACTAATAAATACCCAATCAAATGAATCCAAAGGCGCAGGAGATCGAAGGACCCAGCCTTAACAAAAGCCATTAAGTAGAGGGTTTAAATAAAAGTTCAAATAGGGATACAATCCTTTTTATAGACAGTGTTTCACAAACAGTGATAGAAATTCACAAAAAATACCAGATATTTCGGTTATATATGCAGTGACCGTCATCAGTAGTAAATCTTACTTACAGTTTTACTACAGATGATGGTCACTGCATATGTGACCGAAATGTCTGGTATTTTTTGTGAATTTCTATCACTGTTTGTGAAACACTGTCTATTAAAAGGATTTTATCCCTATTTGAACTTTTATTTATCGTCACGGAAAAGTAGTGTGGTCTCCGAAATTATCTAAGAATAGGTTTTTTTTTCTATCATTCCAGAAATAAAAATGAAAACATGATTGTTTTCAAGGGGTGTAGTAACAAAGGCGTGTTTCCATTATCCAATCTGTTTCTTACAGATACTGGCAACAACTTGTTTGTAAATTCGAGGAATTCCAAATTATGACCTTTTACATTCTTTTTAAATATTCTTAACAACCATAAAATGTAATAAACGAAGTTTATAAGCAGCTGATAAGGTTTTCAAACATACGTGGCATAAAAAGCAAATCTGCATAACATAAGAGCGGTCGAATAATATTTTGAAAGTGAAGAGACGTGGAAATTTTATTTTCAGGTTTTTGCTTGAACTTCACCCAGAAATCTAAGATTTTGTTCCACCTATAGAAAAAAAAGTCCTTCCTTTGATTTAGGTCTATAAACTTGTTTCTGTGGACAAGCAGAATTGTGCTACTAAAAGTGGTTGATGAAGTTCGCCATTTATTTAACATTATTTATTTAAGTTTGCCATTTATTTACCATTTTAGTTTAGTTGGTTGATTTTGAAAATAAGATGATATAATAGGTAAAAATCAGACTTATACGAGCTAATATGATAATATGTTGCATATTATTTCTGATTTTTAAAATGTGGTTGTTGTTTCTATGTGCTTCTTGAGCCTTAAATGTATTTTATGTTACATTTCAAAATTTCAAATCAACTCAAAACTTTCCATCATTGTAAAACTAATAAATCTTTATCATTATCTAGCTTCCATGCATTAAAGAAAATTATTGCAAAAAATCGACAAAGATAAAAATAAATGTAAATGACACATTTCTGTCACTAACAACTTTCTGTTTTGTTGGTGAATCATATAAACAGATTCTGTTTGTTTGTGAAAACAGGTCTGTAGGTCAAAATTGCTGAGATCAACTTTCTGAACCTAAATTAAAATTCAATCCCTTCTGTTGGCATTTCTATAGAATTAAATTTGGCTTTTGAACCTCAGAGAAATAGAAATATCAGTTATACATCCTAATAATCTTTGATCAATCTTGTTATAGAACCCTAAGCCTTTTCTTGCCCATATCACTTCTTAGAATGATAGCCCTCATTTAGGACTTTAAGAAAAGCTTTCGGTCGGACATAATTTTATTTTAAAAGCTTTTAAGTATGAATAACATAATACTGATCAAGCTGCGAAGGCAATGCGGTTCCTAATTATATAAGTGAATGAAAGCAGTCAGCATTAAAAAGAGTAAGCAAGCTTTCTATTTCAACACAAGGGGTAAATAAGAAAGTTCTAACACCGAAGAATATAAGAGGACACATTTTTAAGCAATTCTGTTAGTGCTACTGAGAAGTCTGAAGGATAAAGGTAAATTTTCTTTTTTCATAGTCAATACAATTGACTTGGTAAGGAACGACGTATCTCCCAAGTGTCACTCATCAATATCGTTGTTATTTATTAGCTTATTGTGTAAATTTGATGTCCGCAGAAACTTGAGAGAGGGCTGATTCAGTCGTAAATTAAAATTTCTAGTGGCCTTATTTAAGGTCAAGTCTGATTGAATGGCAATCTGATGACAAATCGCCTGCATTCCCGGTTACCCATTGCATATGACATCAAATTAATATTTCAAGATCCAAAGATTGAAAGATCAATGCTCAGGGCTGGTGTGACAGTCTTAGTCCAAAGGCCAAGTATTCCAAATTATAGATATAATCCTTGCAAAACAGAGACTTCATATGCACAACCAATACAGATGTGTATGATGCACCTTGCTCGAATGAGATATACAGAAATATTCTCAATCTGAATGCTTGAAAAGAGCCCCATATCCGAGTTCCTTTGTTCTAAATTTTACGTGCCCATTTTTGGCTCTTCTTCGTCCTAAGTTCAAAAGCCCCACCTTCGCCCCTCTTCAAAAATAGCATTCTTTAGCCCTTGGTGTTCAAAAATTTGTACACTCTGCCTCTGACCCCTTTGTCTAATAGTGCTTACGCTTCGTCTCTGGTACTCTTTGTCAAAAAGTGTAGGTATAATTTGCCTCTGACCTCATTTGGTCGAAGCTGCGTAAGCTCCATACCTAATCTTTTCTGGTCAGTAGCGCTTGCATTCTATCTCCGATCCTCTATGTTAAAGAACACGCGTAATCTGCCCTTACCCCCTTCTGTCAACAGTGGGTACAATCTTCCCCCCACCATAGGTTAGGAGCACCTAATCTCTGTATTCGAACACTTCTGTTAAATCTTTACAGGCTCCGTCTTCAGCGCCCTTGTTCTACTGTACGTGAGCTCCGTCTCCGACGCCTTTGGTGAATTAAATAAAAAAACAAGTTTTTTGCGGAATATTTTCTGTTCGTTTTAAGTTTTAATTTCGCTCCTTACTTTCAGCTAAAAAAAACTTGTTTTCTTATTTAATTTTTGAGGGTTTTTGAATTAATGCAGTTTTGATTTTGGCTCACCGCACGTGAATAATTAAAACGAAATTTGCATGTTAATATTACTTTGTTTTGGCTAAATGGCTTTCTCGAAATTTTCCTCCGACGTAACTTACAAATTAACTTACGTAACGAACTTCTATATTCGTATATTTTTATTACGTATATTAGGGGGTTGCCCCCTAGTCAATACCACGCTCTTTACGCTTAAGTTTAAATTTTGTTCCAGTTTTTTAAGAATGACCCCTTAATCACAAAGGCCGCTAATTACAATCAATAGCTCATATGAAAGCACAAAAAAAAAACTTTAGCGTAAAGAGTGAGATAATGACTAGGAGGCGAACCCGATCATATACGTAATAATTTTGATGTTGCTCCTTACTTTCAGTTGAAAAAATTGTTTTTTTTATTATTTAATTTCTGATCTTTTTTTAAATAATGCTGGGAAATCCGGCACCCCCTTCATAGCAATGTCCCTTCCCCAATTAAAACTTTCTCCACGGAAACATCCTCCCAAACAACCCCCGACCCCCCCCCCCCAACTACCATAAAAAATTCCCCCTGAAAACTTCTGTATACTTCTCAATAGCCAATACTATATGTAAGCATTGGGCAAAATTCATAACTTGCAGCCCTTCCCCCGGAGACTGTGGGGGATTAAGTCATCCTAAAAGACATATTTATTATATTTTTCGACCATGCTGAACAAAATGGCTATCTCAAAATTTTGATTGGGTGACTTTGGGAAAAAATGAGCGTGGAAGGGGGCCTAGTTGCCCTCCAATTTTTTTTGCAACTTAAAAAGGGCACTAGAACTTTTAATTTTCGTTCGAATGAGCCCTCCCGCGATATACTAGGACCACTGGTTCGATACGATCACCCCTGGTAAAAAGAAAAAAACAAACAAACAAATAAACACGCATCCGTGATCTTTCTTCTGGAAATTAAATAAAAAAAACAAGTTTTTTAAACTGAAAGTAAGGAACAACGTTAAAACTTAAAACGAACAGAACTTATTCCGTATATGAAAGGGGCTGTCCCCTCCTCAGCGCCTCGCTCTTTACCCTAAAGTTTGACTTTCTCACAACTGTATTTTTTTAAACAATAAAAAACTTTAGCGTAAAGAGCGAGGCGCTGAGGAGGGGACAGCCCCTTTCATATACGGAATAATTTCTGTTCGTTTTAAGTTTTAACGTCGTTCCTTACTTTCAGTTTAAAAAACTTGTTTTTTTTTTATTTAATTTCTGATCGTTTTTATATATTTTTCATATATTTTTAATACGCATATTAGGGGGTTTGCCCCCTATTCAATACCTTGCTCTTTGAGCTAAAGTTCGAATTTTGTTCCAATTCTTTAAAAATGACCCCTTATTCACAAAGGCCGTTAATTAGAATAAATAGCTCTTATGAAAATACTAAAAAAATTTTGGCTTAAAGAGCGAGGTATTGACTAGGGGGTGAACCCAATCATATAGCTAATATTTTCTGTTCGTTTTAAGTTTTGATGTTGCTCCTTACTTTCAGTTGAAAAACTTGTTTTTTTATATTTAATTTCTGATTTTTTTTTTAAATAATGCTGGGGAGTCCGGCGCCCCCTTCATAGAAATGTCCCTTCCCCCATGAAAACTTCCTTCATGGAAAGAACTTTCCAGATAACCCCCGACGCAGCCCCCCCCCACTACCAGAAAAAATGCCCCCTGAAATGTATACTTCCCAATAACCAATGCTATATGTTAACATTGGGTAAAGTTCATAACTTTCAGCCCTCCCCCCGGGGACTTCGGGGGACCAAGTCATTCTAAAAGACATAGTTATCACGTTTCCGACCATACTAAACAAAATGGCTATTTCAAGATTTTGATCGGGTGACTTTGGGAAAAAAATGAGCGTGGGAGGGGACCTAGTTGCCCTCCATTCTTTTTTGTCACTGAAAAAGGGCACTAGAACTTTTCATTTCCGATCCAATGAGTCCTCCTACGGTATTCTAGGACCACTAGGTCAATACGATTACCCCTGGGAAAAAGAAAAAACAACAACAAATAAACACGCATCCGTGATCTTTCTTCTGGCAAAAATGGAGAATTCCACATTTTTGTAGATAGGAGCTTAAAACCTCTACAGTTGGGTTCTCTGATACGCTGAATAGGATGGTGGGATTTTTATTAAGGTTCTATAACTTTTAGGGGGTCTTTTCCCCTTTTTTCGAAAATAAGTCAAATTTTCTCAGGCGTGTAACTTTTGATGGGTAAGATTAAACTTGATGAAACGAACTGTTTCAAAATTACAAAATTCCAAATTTTTGCAGATAGGAACTTGAAACTTCTATAGTAGGGTCCTCTGATACGCTGAATATGGTGGTGTGATTTTCATTAAAGTTCTATGACGTTGAGGGGTTGTTTCCCCCTTTTTTCAAAAATAAGGCAAATTTTCTCAGGCGCTTAACTTTTGATGGGTAAGACTAAACTTGATGAATATTATATATTTGAAATCACAATTAAAATCTGATTATTTTGATGTATCTATTGGTATCAAAATTGCGTTTTTTAGACTTTCGGTTACCATTGAGCTTGGTCGCTCCTTACTTACCGTTCGTTACCACTGTGGTTACCACGAACTGTTTGAAAAATACAAAATTCCAAATTTTTGCAGATAGGAACTTGAAACTTCTATAGTAGGGTCCTCTGATACGCTGAATATGGTGGTGTGATTTTCATTAAAGTTCTATGACGTTGAGGGGTTGTTTCCCCCTTTTTTCAAAAATAAGACAATTTTTCTCAGGCTCTTAAATTTTGGTGGGCAAGACTAAACTTGATGACACTTGTATATTTGAAATCAGCATAGAAATTTGATTCTTTTGATGTATCTATTGGTATAAAAATTCCGTTTTTTAGAGTTTCGGTTACTATTGAACCGAGTCGCTCCTTGCTTATAGTTCGATACCACAAACTGTTTGAAAGGTAGAACAAGTTATGTCAATGGTCCGTCTCTTTGGAACTCTTTCGTCAGCAGTGCTTGTGCTACATATCTAAATTCCATATAAATTAGTCTCTTGCACTTTCTTAACTTTTTGATTAAATATATCAGTTTAAAAATGTGAAATGGACTTTTAAATTCAAGACAAGTCACCTATATCTTTTAAGTGGTGTAAATGTCACACCTTATGAAAATTTTAGTCATGCATAATTTTCAATCTTTATGATCAGAGGGCCGACCCGTGCTCTTTCCTAACACCCTACCTTCCTAACTTGACAAATATAGAAGCAGTGTATTACTGTTGACTCTTGATCATTCAGGGATGATTCTGGGAATGTTCCCAAATCATTAAATGCCCATATTACAACAAATTCGGTATTTAAGGATTTCTGGGCTTATGGATTATAAACTAGAAGCTAATTCTATAATATGCTAATTGATGTCCGCACAACAAAAGTCAAATACATATTTGGCAAACAAAGGATTTGATATACCTATTTAAAAAACTATTCATTAAGTGATTTTTAATTTGTGGGACTGGGAGCATAAAATACCCTAAGACCCCCCCTCTCCCCGGAACTTTAGGCATAGCCATGCTGCAAGCTACCTTTTCAGATTCATGATCATTTATGAAATATTTAGAGAAGGGTTAAAAACGATAAAAATCGACATTATTAAACATCATTGATATTAACTATTTGAAATATTAATAATTAAGAAAAATGTATATAAGCCACACATATCGAAAGGATATTTTATTTCCACCAAAGTTGATATTCAACGGCCTCTGTGCTTGTTGATTACAAAGATATGGCTAATATTGTGATTTAGATTTATATATCGAAGTACAGTAGCCTAAGTGTTTATTTCACAAGTCGTGCTCCTACCCCTGCCAATTTTGTCTCTTTTGGCCCATGATTAATCAGGAGTTATTTAATGAATATTCCTATACGATTAAACGCTAATCATTACAGATCACCAAGAACATAGTTGGACCCTTCTAAATCAAAACACACCAAGTAAACATTTTTTTTTAAATGTGTTTTATTTCTACCATTTATGTGCTTATTGGTTTGTGAACTGATGACAAATCAGAGACACCAAATTAGTATTGAAGAGAGCAAAAACTATCAAGTGCATGTTTAACAAATAGTGGATATGTTAAACTGCTAAAAATCAGAGTGATGCAAGGAATTCTAGTCTGTTTTTTAATTCAAAGGGCTAAAACTGAAGTTCTAGGGCCTAAGCCTCTCCCTCTAGAACCCTCTTCCCATCTTTAACTTCGTGTATATTGTACTCCAATCACGACTTTTATTTTCAAGCTTATACTATAAACCAACAATAATTGTTATTGTTAGTTAATTAATTAAAAAAACTTTTCCACAAAATAAGTTTTCCAATGAAAATTAAAGAGCTCTATTAGGCCAAGAATGAGCAAAAATAAAGTAAAATAATCTTCCAAGCGTAAAACTACCAAGCAAATCATTATCAATAAATAAATGAAACTTAAAACGAACAGAAATTACAATAAATAGCCGAGTCAAACTGAAAACGAGCAAAAATTAACATGATTATGGCTGATAAACCCCATGCCTTCTCAAGACTAGAACACAATTTGGGCCTTACTGAAATTAAATAAAAAACAAGTTTTTTTTAACTGAAAGTAAGGAAAGACGTTAAAACTTAAAACGAACAGAAATTATTCCGTATATGAAAGGGGCTGTCCCCTCCTCAACGCATCGCTCTTTACGCTAAAGTTTTTTATGGTTTAAAAAAAATAAGAGTTGTGAGAAAGTCAAACTTTAGCGTTAAGAGTGAGGCGTTGAGGAGAGGACAGCCCCTTTCACATACGGAATAATTTCTGTTCGTTTTAAGTTTTAACGTCGTTCCTTACTTTCAGTTAAAAAAACTTGTTTTTTTTATTTAATATTTGAACGTTTTTGAATTAATGCAGGTTTTGATTTTGGCTCACCGTACATGAATAATTAAAACAAAATTTGCATATTAATTTTACTTTTATTTGGTTAAATGGCTTTCTCGAAACTTGTTTAATTTTATTTACGAAAGTTTTTATTAGTAATAAATATACGTAACTTACGAATTAACTTACGTAACGAATTTCTATATTTATATATTTTTAATACGTATATTAGGGGGCTCGCCCCCTAGTCAATACCTCGCTATTTAATCTAAAGTTCGAATTTTGTTCCAATTCTTTAAAAATGACCTCTTAATCACAAAGGCCGTTATTTAGAATAAATAGCTCTTATTAAAGTACTAACAAATCTTTGGCTTAAAGAGCGAGGTATTGACTACGGGGTGAACCCAATCATACACGTAATATTTTCTGTTCGTTTTAAGTTTTGATGTTACTCCTTATTTTCAGTTGGAAAACTTGCTTTTTTATATATTTAATTTCTGATCTTTTTTTTAAATAATGCTGGGAAATCCGGCGCCCCCTTCATAGCAATGTCCCTTCCCCCATGAAAACTTCCTTCATAGAAAGACCTTCCCAAATAACCCCCGACTCACCCCCCCTCCTACTACCAGAAAAAATCCCCCCTGAAAACGTCTGTATACTATCTAATAACTAATACTATATGTTAACATTGAGTAAAGTTCATAACTTTCAGCCCTCCCCCCGGGGACTTTGGGGATTAAGTCATCCTAAATGACATAGTTATCGTATTTTCAACCATGGTGAACAAAATGGCTATCTCAAAATTTTGATCAGGTGACTTTGGGAAAAAAATCAGCGTGGGAGGGGGCCTAGTTGCCCTCCATTTTTTTCGGTCACTTAAAAATGGCACTAGAACTTTTATTTTTCGTTCCAATGAGTCTTCCCACGATATTCTAGGACCACTGGGTCGATACGATCACTCCTGGGGAAAAAACAAAACAAAAAACAAAGAAAAACAAAAAAACAATCACGTACCGTGATCTTTCTTCTGGCAAAAAATGCAAAATTCCACATTTTTGTAGATTGCAGCTTGAAACGTCTACAGGAGGGTTCTCTGATACGATGAATATGATGGTGTGATTTTCATTAAGGTTCTATAGCTTTTAGGGTGTATTTCCCCCTTTTTTGACATCAGCCAAATTTTCTCAGGCGTGTAACTTTTGATGGGTAGGACTAAACTTAAAGAAAGTTTTATATTTAAATTCAGCATTGAAATTTGATTCTTTTGATGCACCTATTTGTATCAAAACCCGTTTTTTAGAGTTTCTGTTACCATTGAGCCGGGTCGCTCCCTACTTACAGTTCGTTACCACGAACTGTTTGAAAAAAAAAATTACCGAGGATTGTCAGTTTAATTGACATATACTGATATTTATTCATTAAAGTTTTGATAATTTTTGCTTTATGAAAGTAAGAAAACCTAAAATGTTTTAAACGTATATTGTTTTCAGTAAAGCGCAAGCTTTGTTCTGGTCCTGAGAAGGCATGAGGGATATCAGCCCTACTTTTGTTAATTTTTGCTCGTTTTGAGTTTGACTCGGCTATTTATTGTAATTTCTGATCGTTTTGAGTTTCATTTATTTATTGATAGTGATTTGTGGTAGTTTTAAGCTCGGAAGATTATTTGAATTTAGTTTTGCTCATTCCTGGCGTAATGGAGCTCGTTACTTTTCTTTGAAAAATCTGTTTTGTGGAAAAAATATTTTTTTATTAATTTCTGTTCGCTTTTTATTGATATAGTCTTTTTCATGGAAAAATAATTCTTTTATTCTATAATAATCCATAGTATGGGTGGCTATTTGTATGTTGGAGAAACTTTTTCAACAATTTTTAATCCTGACACAAACAGTATTTTCTAATTTAATTTTATAGGCTTCTGAAGCTGACCTGAAAAATAAAACTTAATAATATTCCCAAGAGTTTCTTTCTATGCTCTTTGACAACCTGGATACACTTGCACTTTTTTTATTTATTTAAATTGTAAAAGCAGATGTAGTAGTAGTAATATCCCCAAAAGTTTCAACTTAATACATCGAGTCTTTCTCGATATATTGCTGAGGTGTCTTATTGGCCACCATAACTACAATGCCTTTTTATTTATTTTAAAGCAACATTTAGTTTTAAAGCATTATGGGCCAGTTGCATAATTGGGGGGGGGGGTTGACATCCCTAATCCTGGTTGCAGCGGTTGCTAGCAACCTCCGGGTTGCAGCGGTAGCTAGCAACCTAGTAAGAGACGATCACGTCCAATGTTAAGAAATATAAAAACCCATAACTCTTAAAAAAAAGAGTCAGATCAAAACAAAAAGTACACCATTAGAACCGCCTTGTCCGAAACCCCTGAATAGAAAACTTTTTGTTTTATTGGCTTGAAAATCAAGAAAAGTGGCAGCTACTACAACATTCTGCCTAAACGGCATATTTTTTTTTCTTTCTTTCTTTTCCATTGATGGTTTGACGCAGAACCATTGTAGAGAGTTTTCAGTGGCTCATTGGCAAGGAAATTAATTAGGCTAAAAATCTTTTGTAACTAAAATAAATTATTTCTAAAAGAGAATAAATTTTTCCACTAAAACTGCATTTTTGATGTCTTTTTATACTGCAGTCTTTTCAAAGATATTTGATTTTTGTACATAAATCATAATCATATACCAGCGGTAAGATTTGAATCCACGCCTTTGAAGAGACTGGTGTCTAAAACCAGCGCCTTGGACCACCCGGCAACGCTGCCTCTCATAACTATATATGTGAATCCGGGTTGTAGCAGTAGCTAGCAACCTAGTAAGAGACGATCAGTTCAATGCTAAGAAATATAAAAACCCAGAACTCCTAAAAGTAGAGTCAGATCATTAAATTAAAAGACGATCAATGGAATAACAAACAATTGCATACATTGGAATTAGTTAGCTACTTGATTGTTTGAGGTTAGTTTCTTACTATTTCAAAGAAGAAAAAGCCGTAGGCTTTTTCCTGTTTGTAATCAGTTTATTATTCGGGTTGCAGCGGTAGCTAACAACTTACGTAAAGGACCGATATAGTTCATCATAAATGATATTTATCAATTAGTTTTTTTTTTATATAATTACATTAAAAAACGAACTTTAGTCCATAGTAACTGAAGCTATATTAAAAGACGATCATTGGGAGATCATACATAAGGGATCGATACTGTAAATTGGAATATTGTAAGTATCGTCGGTATCATGGTTGTATTGATAGCTGAATTACAAACTAAACGAAATCGAACCCGGGTGGCTTTGAACCACCAACCTTTCGGTTAACGGCCGATCGTGCTAGCCACTTGCACTATGACATCATTAATTAAAGTTGTAAAATTGACAATTTGATACATCGACATAGTCGTAGGTAGTAACCATATAGGAAGTAATCAGTGATCTGGGTTGCAGCTGTAGCTAGCAACCTAGTAAGAGACGATCACGCCCCATAGTAAAAACTAAAGTAACCCATAACTCCTGAAAAAAGATTCAGATCAAAACAAGAAGTACACTGTTTGAACCACCTCGTTCAAAACCTTTATATAGCAAACTTACCGTCCTTTGGCTTGAATAATAAAGAAAATATGTTGGCTTGAAAATCAAGAAAATTGACTTTAACCACGATATTCTCCACAAACGGTACATTAAAAGTCCATCATTCGAAGAACACACCATAGCATATATTGGATTTAGTTAGCTGCCATTTTCCTTGAAAAAAAAATCTTATTTGTCAACAGAAACTAGAATAATTCCTGAAATTTTTAAATAAACTAATTTTATTTAACTGCAAAGTGCAAAAATATTTATGGTGTCTGATCAATAATTTCCATTTTTTATTCAAACCAGAAAAAAACCTGAAAATTTTAAAATTAGTTTGGTTTTCCTTTTGCTTCATTTGACTCGTTACGCCATTAATTTTATTTCATCTCAGTTTCAAGTTATTATTGTATCCTGGAACCAAACTTTTTTGGCTTAACCCGTAAAGTACGTATCTCTATATTATTTTCCTATATTTTCAATGAAAAAAATCCAATTTTTTTATTTTAGTTTTCAGTTCAGAATCACTAAATCTCTTATTTAATCAAACAGTTCATGATAACGAACTGTATAGTAAGAGCGGCTCATCTCAATAGCAACCGAAACTCTAAAAGATGGTATTTTGATAACGTCAAAAGAAACGAATTTTCATGCTGATATATAATCTATAAGTTTCATCAAGTTTAATGTTACCCATAAAAAGTTACGAGCCTGAGAATATTTGCCTTATTTTCGAAAAAAGGGGAAAACACTCCCTAAGAGTCATAGAATCTTAATGAAAATAACACCATCAAATTTAACATATCAGAGAATCATACTATAGAGGTTTCAAGCTCCTATCTGCAAAAATATGAAATTTAGTATTTTTTGCCAGAAGAAAGATTGCGGATTTGTGTTTATTTGTTGTTTTTTTCCCCAGGAGTGATTGTATTGACCCCTTGGTCCTAGAAGTTCGTGAAAAGGCTGATTAAAAGGGAGATTAAAAGTTCTAGTGTCTTTTTTAATAAAAAAACAAGAAAATTTAAAGATAGAATCACTTTATACAAAAAACAGATAGAAAGCAACGATCAATGAAGGAAGTTATAATGGTTGCACATTCTTATGTTTCAAGAATATCCGAAGCAGGCTCAACGTCCATTACAGCGAATATCAATACCCCTGTCCCGCGTAAAAATTAGGTTCCTGGACCTTTTCCCCAAAATACAAAACAATAGAACTGTTGTTGGTGACAAAGAGATACTATCAGACCAACAAATTGCAGAAACACAAATCAAGCATCCAAGAAGTTTCAGTGAAAAGTATAAAATCTTCAAGAATTCACTGCCAAAACCCCCTAGATTTGGCTGGATTTTTCCAAAACCTATATATTTCGAACTTCTTGTTTCCAGGTATTCAATTGTTGATGATTCGTTTCAGGCAATATCAAAAGTTACAAATCCAGAAGTGCTGCGAGCAAATCTGGATGTTGAATTTATTGGGGAAACTGGTTTAGGTGGTGGCTTGACAAAGGAATGGTTCTATCTCATTTCAAAAAAGCTATGTAATCCAGACTACGGGCTTTTCAAGTATTCATCGACGGATAATTTTCAGCTCCAGATCAATCATCTTAGTGGCCTTTGCAATGAGAAACACTTGATGTATTTCAAATTTCTTGGAAGATTAGCTGGCATGGCTGCTTATCACAGTAAAATGCTGGATGTTTTTCTTGCTCGTCCTTTTTATAAGACAGTGTTAAAGAAGAAAATAGAAATTGAAGGCATAAAAGAAGTTGATATAATATACTATAATTCCTTGAAGTGGATCCTAGAAAACGATCCAACGGATTTAGGATTGACTTTTTCGACTGATGAAGAGTCAATGGGCCTTATTCACCAAGTAGACCTCCTTCCAGGTGGATCCAATATTCCTGTTACAAACGAAAATAAACATCAGTACGTAGACGCTCTTCTGGAAAGGCGTTTTGTGACTCATACAGAGTCTCAAATGGATGAATTTCGACAAGGATTCGACGAGGTTGTACCCATCAAAAAAATTAGGATTTTCAATGAAAACGAGCTTGAACTTCTCCTTTGTGGTATCAATGAAGTGGATGTGAATGACTGGAAAGAGAATACGATTTACACTGGAGGATATTTTCAAAACCATACAGTTATTCTTTGGTTCTGGGAAGCTGTACTTTCATTTACGACAGAGGAACGACTCAAGTTACTTCAATTCGTCACTGGAACCCCTCGTATACCTGTAAATGGTTTCAAAGGGCTTCGTCAAGGATGGACTGGTAAATTATTTACAATCGAGTGTTGGGGTAAAAGCGATCACTTACCTAGAGCCCATACTTGTTTTAATCAAATTGACTTGCCACCATACACTTCATATACACAGTTAAAAGCTAAAGTAAAAAGTGCAATAGAGTTATCTGAACGTTTTTTCTCATTTAACGCGTGCGGTCCTGATGTTACCATTGAGTATTAATTCAAAAAGCATTTTCCACCAATAAACATTTTTCAAAGAAAAGTAAAGAGCTCCATTAAGCCAAAAACGAGCAGAAATAATGTTAACCAATCTTCCAAGCGTAAAACTACCACAAATCACTAGTAATAAATAATTGAAACTCAAAACAAACAAAAATTACAATAAATATTTGAATCAAACTCAAAACGAGTAAAAATTAACGTGAGTAGGGCTAATAACCCCCCAAGACCGGAACATATTTTGCACTTTCCTGAAAAAATAAAACAAAAAACAAATGACCTTGGATTGTCAGTTTAATTGACATATGCTGATATTTATTCCTTAAATTTTTGATAATTTTTATTTATGAAAGTAAGAAAAGTGAAAACATTCAAAACTTGTTTTGTTTTCAGTAAAGTGCAAATCATGCTCTGGTCTTGAGAATTCATGGGGGTTATTAGGTTTACTCATGCAAATTTTTGCTTGTTTTGAGTTTGATTCGAACATCTATTGTAATTTTTGTTTGTTTTGAGTTTCAGTTATTTATTGTTAGCGATTTGTGGTAGTTTTACGCTTGGAAGACTATTTGACATTAATTCTGATCGTTTTTGGCTTAATGGAGCTCCTTACTTTTCTTTGAAAAATTTGTTTTGTGGAAAATGTTTTTTAAATTAATTTCCGTTTATTTTTTATTGACGTACCGTAGTCTTTTTCATGGAAAAAACATTAGGTTTTTATATCTTTTCAGTTTTTTTTCTATGACAATCCATAGATTGAGTTGCTATTCCTATACTGGAGAAACTTTTTCAACAATTTCTATTCCTGACACAAACAGCATTTTTTAATTTAATTTCATAATTACTGAAGTTGACCTGAAAAATAAAACTTTATATCGTTCCCAAAAGATTTTATCTGTGCTCTGTGACAACCTGGATACACTTACACTCTTTTTATTTATTTAAATTGTAAGAGCAGAAGTAGTAATAGTAATAACCCCGAAAACTTCAACTTAATACCCCCAATTACTGGACCATTCCACAATGCTGAACATAATGGATGTCTAAAAATTTTGACTGGATGCGTTTGGAAAATGCATGGGCTTGAGATATCTCTAAAGACATAGTTGCTGGGTCATTCTACTATACTGAACAAAATGGCTGTCTCAAAATTTTGACTTGATGCGTTTCAAAAATAAATGGGCTTGAAAGAAAGGCTGCTTTCTATCCAATCTCTTGTTACTCTTAAAAAGGGCACCAGAACTTTTAATTTTGGATTGAATTAGCTCCTTTAAAATTTTCAATAATATTTCAAGCTATTATAGTGGTGCTCCCTATGATATTTCTTACATGCCCTTTTGAAAACCTGCATGCATACAGTTTTTTCTTTAACAGAAACTCCTAAACGTTCCCTAAAAGTTTCATCTTAATACCTTTGGCGTCATTAGTTACATTAACTGTAGTGGTAGCATTAAAAGTATTTACATAGTGCCATCTGGCTAGTTCAAAATCCACCACAACTTACCCTTAAAGGTCGAAAGTGATAACATAAGTTGTTCTTCAGATCATCTTTATCACCTTTTTGAAAGTCCACGTGCTCATAGTTTTTTGTTTTTTTTTATTTAGTTCAATATCCGCCCAAATGGCTTTTAAAGCTTCACCTTGATACACTTAACTTGTGCAGTAGCAATAGTTGTAGCAGCATTAGTAGCATTATGTGCATAACACCTTTGGTTTCTTCAATATCCTCTTCGCCACACGCTGAAAGTTTTAGCTCAATACATACCATCTACCATTCCTGAAGCATTTCCGATGAGTCCGCTTGACAACCTGTGTGTTTCGGTTTAGTTCCATACAGTTTCTATATATCCCAATTTTGTCACCTTAATATCCTTAGTTTTAATAGAAGTAGTAGTAGTAGCTGTAGAATTAGTTATAGCCTAAGCTTTAGTGGCAGCAGTAGTAATAGAAGTTGTAAAAATGGTAACAGTAGCAGTTGTATGAGTAGAAGCAGCAGCATTAAGATGTAAATATTTTGTTTCGTTTAGTTCAACATTCTTCACAACAAGTCCTGTTAGTTTCAACTTCACACACCAAACTGTTCTTAAGATATTGCTGTTACACCCTTTTGACAGCCTGCATATAGAGGGTGTGTTCTGCTTCACTTCATCTTCCCCTCTAAAATTTCTTTAAAAATTTCACCCTCATGCCCTTAGGCATTGGTGTAATAGTAGTCACAGTACTAACATTGATATTACTAGCAATATTATTGAATAGCGGTAGTACTACTAGCAGCACTAGTATTAACCTATTGCCTTTTGGTCAGTTGAATATCTTTCTCATCAAGTCCCGGAAGTTTCAACTTAATACAATTAGCCATTGCTATGACATTGCTGATATGTCTTTTTGGTAGCCTGCATGTTCATATACTTCCTTGAAATTTTCATCTCAATGCTCTTAGCCCCACAAGTAGTTGCAATTGAAGTAGTAGTAGTAGTGGTAGTAAATGTAGCAGTATCAGTAGCATTAGCAGTAGTTTGCACATATTGCCTTTTGGTCAGATGATCTTCCTCTTTAAGTATTCTCTGAAAGTTCCAACTTTACCCAAATCAATTCTTGAGATGCGCTATTTTGACAATGTGCATGCACATAGCATCTTTTGATTTTGTTTAAGTTTCCCCTCAATACTGTAAGTGGAGGAGAGTGGTAGTAGTAGTGGTGGTAGCTTTAGTAGTATTGACAGCACGCAAATATTACCTTTTCGATCATCTCCTTTATCATTTCCTGAATTTTCCAAATTAATGTACTCAGTTATTCCTGTGTTACACTCTTTTGACGATCCGTATCCATATACCCTGTTTTGATTTAGCTCAACGCTCCCTCAACATTCTCTGAAAGGCTCACCTGAATACCCTTCGTCTTCTTGGAAAATGAAGTTCAAATGTCATACTTTTATCAATAACATATTATGTGTAAACAATGAACGAATTTTCTAAGTTACAGACGTAGTCCTTAGGACTGTGGGAAGGTTGACATCCCCAATAACGTGACCTTTCAACAATGCTGAAAAAAAAATCTCTCTAAAAATTTCGATCGAATATGCTTTGGGGAATGGTGGGATTGGGGGGGGGAAGTTCACATCCCTTTATTCACTTATGACTCTTAAAATGGCACTAAAACTTCCGACTTCTAATCAAAGGAACTCCATCCAATCCAAAGTTTGTGCGACTACCCGTTCCATAAGAACCTTATATGCCCTGGGTATAACTTACAACCCTTGCCGATGGGTTCTGGGGGATTATGTCCAACCTAAGGACATTGCTATATGATTTTTGGACTATTTGTAACAAAATGGCTATCTCAGAATTTCAGTTAAATGTGTTTTGGGAAAAGAGGATGTCAAGGAGGGGGGCTAGTTGCTCTCCATTATATTTGAATTTTAAAAGGGAACTAGAACTGTATGTTTCAAATCAAATGAGCCTCTTCCAAAGTTCACACGACCACCCCTTCCATAGAAACCTTACATACCCTTAGGGCAAAACTTATAACCTTTACCCCCAGACCCTGGGGGATTTTGTCAACCCCAAAGGCCTTATTATATGATCTTTGGACTATTTTTGAACAAATAGCTATCTCAAATTTTGATTGGATGTATTTGTGGAAAATAAAACGTCGGAGGGGGGGGGGACAGCTGCCCCAAATCACTTTGACTGTTTAAAAGGGAACTAGAAAATCTGATTTCCAATCAAATGAGCCCCTCCGGAGTTTATACGACCAGCCTTTCCATAAAATCCATATATGACCTCGGGGAAAAACTTATTACTCTTGCGCTGAGAGCTCTGGGGGGGGGGGGGTGTCATCCTCAAACAAATAATTTCCAGACCTTCCAACTACGCTGAATAAAATGACTATCTACAATTTTTGATTAGATATGTCTTGGAAATTGATGTGCAGGAAGGGAGGGGGGGGCTTGCTACCCTCCTGTCGCTTTTAGCTATTGAAAAAAGTCCTTTCAATTTCCTATTGAATGAGCCTTTTTTGAAGTTTGTACGACAACAAATGGCCATCTCAAAATTTCTATCAGATGAATTTTGGAAAATACGATCTGTGTGGTGGGTGGGTGGGGGGGGGGGGGGGGGGGGTGGGGGTCTGCTCTCTGATCACTTTGAATCTTAAAAAGGATACTAGAGCTTCTAATTACCAATCCAATGAGCCCCTCCGAAGTTTATAAGACCACCCTTTCTACAATAAACCTTATATGGCCCCAGGGCATAACTTATAACCCTTGCCCCCAGGGCGACGGGGGGTTGTCATCCTCAAAACATAATTTCTGGACCTTTTAACTACGCTGAACAAAATGACTATCCCCAAATTTTGATTGGATGTGTTTGGGGAAATGGTGGGTGTGTGAGGGGGGTTAATTCCCCTCCAATCACTTTTGATGACTGTTAGAAGGGGCACCAGTCCCTTCAATTTCCAATCGAATAAGCATTTTCCGAAGTTTCTACGACATCAAATGACCATCTTAAAATTTCTATAAGTTGCATTTCGGGAAAATACGAGGTGTGTGTGTGTGGGGGGGGGGGATATCCATCCTCTGATCACTCTGAATCTTAAAAAAGGGTAGTAGAACTTCTGATTACCAATCCAATGTGCCCCTTCCGAAGTTTATACGATCACCTCTCCTATATAAACCTCATATGCCCCCAGGACACAACTTACAACCCTTTTCCTGAGGGCTTTGGGGGGAATGTCATCCTCAAAGACCTAATTTCCAAAACTTTCATCTACGTTGAACCAAATGGCTATCTCCAAATTTTGATTGGATGTGTATGGGAACAAGGTGATCGTGAGAGGGGTGTTTATTGCCCTCTAATCACTTTCTGCTACTAAAAAGGGCATTAGTCATTTCATTCACCAACCGAATTAACCTTTTTTGAAGCTTGTACTACTACACTTTCTATAAAAACCTTATTTGCCCCCAGGGCATAACTTACAACCCTTACCTTGAGGGGCGTGGAGGGGGGGGTTGTCATCCTCAAAGTCCTGTTTTTTTAAACTTTCAACTAAGTTGAACAAAATGATTATCTCAAAATTTTGATTGGATGTGTTTTGGGAAATGGAGGGCGTGAGAGGGGGGGGGGGGCTAGTTGCCTTCCAATCACTTTCGACGATTAAAAAGGGCACTAGCCCTTTCAATTTCCAATCGAATGAGCCCTTTTTGAAGTTTTCTGTGATAACTCCTTCAATACGAAGTGCCCTGGTCTAAAAAAATAATAATACATTGTGCCTACATCGCTCTTTACTTAGGCAGCGCTATTGCGCTGCCTATGATTCTTTTAGTAAACATCAGTAGCCTACTATAATAAAAACTAAAGGCCATGTGAGTTTAAAATGGAAAAAATAACAAACAGAAAGTAAATTTTTCCGTCATTTTTTTGTAAAAGAAATAAAAAAACAACAAATACATATATCTCAGAATTCAAAAATTCTTTTCCTCGGTCAGTATATTTTATTTACCCTTAATTGACCTAAGATATAATAAATAATCAACGAATCCTTTAAAACCGATTCCTATAAAACCGATTCCTATATAAATAATTAAGAATTTAACCTTTAAATCTAAACTATAAAGTGAAAACAATATTTTAATCTTTTTGGGGTTTAAAGACCGGCAGCACTATACTTTTGCGGTAAAAATTTGTCGATATAAAATACTGATAACAAAAGATTAAGTTTTAACGCTTTAGAAACACTTAATTTTTACCACTCTTTTGCTCATTTTAAATCCACCCCTTTCAAATGCACAGGGAAGTTAATTGGCTGATCAAAACTTTCAGTTTAAGGAAGCTTTTCCGTTTTCAAACAGTTCATGATAACGAACTGTAAGTAAGGAGCGACCCGGCTCAATAGTAACCGAAACTCTAAAAACCGGAATTTTGATATCCATAGATACATCAATAGAATCAAATTTTTAGGCTGATTTCAAATATATAAGTTTCATTAAGTTTAGTTTTACCCATCAAAAGTTAAGCGCCTGAGAAAATTTGCTTTATTTTCGAAAAAGGTGAGAAAACACCCCCAAAAAGTCATAGAACCTTAATGAAAATCACACCATCGGATTCAGCGTATCAGAAAACTCTTTTGCGGAAGTTTCAAGTTCCTATCTGCAAAACATGTGAAATTTTCTATTTTTTGTCAGAAGAAAGATCACGGATGCGTTTTTTTTTTTTTTTTTTTTTTTTTTTTTTTTTCCCAGGGGTGAACGTATCGATCCAATAGTCCTAGAATATCGTAAGAGGGCTCATTTGAACAAAAATTAAAAGTTCTAGTGCTCTTTTTAAGTGACCAAAAAAATTGGAGGGTAACTTGGCCCCCTTCCCACGCTCATTTTTTTTCCCAAAGTCACCCAATCAAAATTTTGAGATTGCCATTTTGTTCAGCATAGTCAAAAATCTAATAAATATGTCTTTGAGGATGACTTAATCCCCCACAGTTCCCGGAGGAAGGGCTGGAAGTTATGAACTTTACCCATTGTTTACATATAGTATTGGTTAATGGGAAGTATAAGGACGTTACAGGAGGGATTTTTTTCTGATGGGGTTGGGTTTCGTAGGAGGGAGTTACGGGCGAGGAACCTTCCATGGAGGATGTTTCCTTTGGGGAAGGGACATTTCTATGAAGGGGGCGCCCGATTTCCCAGCATTATTTAAAAAACGATCAGAAATTAAATAAAAAGACAAGTTTTTTCAACTGACAGTAAGGAGCAATATTAAAACTTAAAACAAACATAAATTATTACGTATCTGAGGGGGTTTGCCCCCTAGTCAATACCTCGCCCTTTTCGCTAAAGTTAATTTTAGTTGTTTCAAAAGAGCTATCTATTTCAATTAACCGGCCTGTGTGAGTCAGGATTTTTTGATTCAAGTAAAATTTGAACTTAAGCGTACAGAGCAAGGCTTTACCTAGGGGTCCAATTTCCTAATATATGTAATAAAACATACAAACATAAAATTTCATTACGTAGGTTAATTCGTAAGTTAAGTTAGAACAAAATTTCGAGAAACCCATTTTGCCAAAAAAGTGAACTTAATATGCAGATTTCGTTTTAATTATTCATGTACGGTTAGCAAAAATCAATACTGTATTAATTCAAGAACGTTCAGAAATTAAATAAATAAAACAAGTTTTTTTTAACTGAAAGTAAGGAGCGACATTAAAACTTAAAACGAACAGAAATTGTTCCGTATATGAAAGGGACTGTCCACTCCTCAAGACCTCGCTCTTAACGCTAAAGTTTGAATCTGTCACACAACTTTATTTTCTAAAACAATAAAAAACTTTAGCGTAAAGAGCGAGGTATTGAGGAGGGGACAGCCCCTTTCATATACGGAATAATTTTTGTTCGTTTTAAGTTTTAATGTCGCTTCTTACTTTCAGTTAAAAAAACTAGTTTTTTTTATTTAATCAGTATAATGAACGTGATACTCTATTTTTTTGTTTTTTTTTCAGTGGCCGCAAATCCTCATATCGGTTAATTTATGCTCGTCATAAGTGCGGCTTCATTTTTCATTATAATTTCTTGTTACTTTATATTTCATTCTTTCATTCATAGTAATTTCTGTCCATTCTATATCTGACCTCTTATAGAAGCTAATTTTTGTTTGTTTTTTAAAGTTTAATTTACTATTTTCATATCATGAACGAATTTAGTTTTTTAATGCAATTTCTGGCAGAGGAGCTTATTGTAGATAAGTCTCATATTTTCCTTTCACTTGACATTAACCTGTCCCACAGGAATGTATTGGTGTAATAATTGTATTATTTTATATTCTAATTATGTTTTCAAAACTTGGGATTAAACAGCTTTTCTTGGAAGATATAAAAAAATTGTTTTGATTTAATGATACAGATAACACAACTTTCAGGAGCTTCTTACGTTAGCGCTAGCATGATTGGTAGTAAAATAACAAGACTTAATTTGTCCTAGCATAGTCACAAATGCATACATCAAAAGTCTATACAGCAAGATGCAGGTTGAAAACTCTAACAATGTGGATGAAAGTTTAGTCTAGAGGTCAGCCTTACCATGTTTTAATTCATCCATCAAGGGTGTAAGTTTATCAAACACCCCTCAACTCCAAAGCTGTAGTTTTCTGTTTGATATCAAAACTTGATAGACGGACTGAATAAATTGTAGTGAGGAAGAATTCTCCTTATTAAGCACACTGTGTCTTTTGCTTAACATACCCCCCTCCCCCTCCAAAAAGAAACATTCCCTGAATGTTTTAGCTTAATACTCTTAGCCATTCTTAAGATATTACAGACACCCTTTTGATAGCCTGGATTCACATAGTGTTTTTTTATTTAGTACAAGTTCCATTTTGCCAAAAGGGCGTATCTGCGGTATCTCAGAAACAGCTAGGAGAATTAAGTCGAAACTTTTAGTGTATATAAAATAAATAAGAAGGTTCTATATGAATTCATGTTGCCTAAAGATTGTATCCGTAATATCACAGGAACGACTGAATATATTAAGTTGAGACTTTCTGGAATCTCCAAGGGATTGTTGAAATTAATTAAAAGACACTATATGCATCAAGGTTGTTAAAAGGGTCTATCTGCTAAATGGGAAATATACCGTCTTCTTATTCAGTTTTATTTGTCCTAGAAGTTTCCATTCAATACCCTAGCAGTTCCGGAGGTATTGCAGATACACTCTTTTGATAACATGGATGCATATAGTTTCTTTTGATTTAGTTTAACATGCTCGCTAATTTTCCACTTAATAACCTTAGCCGTTTCTGCGATATTGAAGATACGTCCTTTTGGCAACGTACCCTTTGGATATCTTAGATGGGCATACTTTTCTTTCTTTTTTTTCAGTTCAATATCTTTCTCAACATCCCCTGAACAGTAAGATGAGGACAGTGGATGAGGATATGTTGTATTGCTGGGAAAAAGGGGCATGTTTGATCCTGGGTGTCTGAATAGACTGGGGGTATTAGGGGATCTTGAACTAAATAAAAAGTCACTATGTACATCCAGGTTGTCAAAAGTGTGCATCTGCAATATCTTAGGAATGGCCAAGAATATTCAGTTGAAAATTTCAGGGAATGTTGATGGTGATTTTGAACTAAATCAAAAGACATTGGCATCCAGCTGGTCAAAAAAGTGTTTCAGCAATGCCTAGGGAAAAGCAAAAGGGATTTAGTTGAGGATTTCAGGGATTGTTGAGGCGGATTTTGAACTAAATCTAAAGACAATATATGTATTAAGGTTGTCGAAAGGTTTTATCAGCAATATCTCAAGAGCAGCCAAGGTTATTATTTTGAAACTTTCAGAGAATGTTGAGGGTAATCTGGAACTGAGAATTAAATAAAGGACGTAGAGGGCCAAACATGCCCCTATTTCCCAGTATTAAAACCTACCTGTAAACATGGGGCAACTTGCATTCTCAGCCCTCCCCTCTTTGCTCAAGACCTGTTGAGAGGGATTTTGGATTAAATTAATAGACGGCATGAGCGTCCAGGTTGTCAAAAAGGTGTTTGACCAATATCTCGGGAATAGTGTAAGCTATTAAGCTGAAGCTTTCAGTCAATGCTAAGAAAGATGTTAAACTAAATCAAAAGACTTTAAGTGCATGTAGGCTGTTAAAAGAATATTTCTGCCAGAGAAATATCTGGGCTGTGGGAAGTTAAAACTTCTGTGGAAAGTTAAGGGTGGCGTCTCATTAAATAGAAAGAAACTATATATGCATTTAGGCTGTCAAATGGGTACATTTTCAATATCTCAGCAACGGCTAAGGGTAAAAATTACGGCTTAAGGGACCAAGATGAGACTCTTTAAAGGGTATTGGAAGGGGAATCAAGTAGATTTAAAATTGTCAGGAGGGGGGGGTCAAGGAGAACTTGTCAAAGACAGTAAATTTTTAAAGAAGAAATGCAGGTGAATGCTCGTCTGCTCAAAATGTAAAGCCATGAAAACACCTCAATTAAAGTTTAAGAAGCAGGGGAATTTCAAACGGAAACAATTCTGGTTGCACTGATTCTTGACGGGATATTAATTATAATAATTATTATATATTTTTTTAACAACAGAACAGATGTCTTTCTAATTCAAATAAGGAAGCTGTCAAGACAGAATTTAATATAGTAATATCTTTATAATACAATGTTCAATCAATATTCAGCTATATTCAAGGTTATAACAGGACAGGGGTGAGAAGGGCTTAATGTTTATAGAATGGTAAAAATTTGGCCAATTTTCAATCTATTTGTTCGAATAATGTTCACCTTCCCCATCCTTCCAAAATTCTATAGTAAGAATGTTTTTTAAATTTACTGTACAATTGATTCTAAAATACAAAAAGCAAGCCAAAATCATAATTATTAGGGGGTTCAGTATCTTAAAATGATGTATGAGCCTCAGCGTTGGCGGACCGTCTCAAAGGCAAAGGACCCCTTAGTAAATTCTCCGGGGGGTCTATCCGCAATCAAGAGCTACAAAGAATCTTTGGTTTGACTGTGAAATTTGATTAAAAAGACAATAAAATTTTACGTCCTCTGTTTCAGCAAGTTCTCAATAAAAACGAGTAGTGTCACAAGGAACTCACGAACCTGTCAAATTCCTAAAATGATAATGCTTTGCAATTGCTCAAATAATATTTCCTATGAGCTAATTTTTAGCTTCTTCTTAGCAGGTATGCTAAAACATACATTTTTAAATCAAATAAAACTTAAGAAAAACAAGTTTTTTCAGCTGAAAGTAAGGAGCAACATCAAAACTTAAGACGAATAGAAATTATTGCGTATATGAGGGGGGTTGCCTCCTCCTCAATACCTCGCTCTTTATTTTAAAGTTTGACATTTTGTTCTGATTCTTTAAGAACGACTCCTGAAACACAAGGGCCGATAAATTCGAATAGTAAGCTTTTTAAAAGTTATAAAATAAAACTTTAGCGTAAAGAGCGAGGTATTGATGAGGGGGCAAGCCACCAATATACCTAATAGTTTATGTTCGCTTTAAGTTTTGATGTTGCTCTTTACTTTCAGCTGAAAAAACTGTTTTTATTATTTAATTTCTGATCGCTTTTTAAATAATACTGGGAAATCCAGCTCCCCCTCCATGGAAAATTACCTCCCTCCACAGAAAATTTCCCCATGGAAAGTTCATCCCACGTAAAAGATCCCCGTGGAAGATCTCCACCCCCCCTTCTCCCACGGAAATATATTCCCCACAGACAAGAGAATTTATCCCGCGGATAACTCCCCCACGGAGAATATCTCCCGTGAAAGATCTTCACTCCCCTCCTCCCATGGAAATATACTCTAGACTATTCCAACCCGATAAGTATCTCCCGATAGCATCTCCAACTGTAAAATTGAATCGGCAACGAGAAAGTAAGAAAAATAAAAAGAATTTTTGCATAATTAATTTTGGCGAAATCCCCCCGTGTAAAATTATCCCTGGAAAGTATATCTCATTAAAAATTCCCTCTCCTTGGAAAATTTCCCTGTGGAAAATGCCTTCATTAGAAAATTCACCTCCCTCTCCCCTCTAAAAAAATTGCTATATACTTCCCAATAATAAATACCGTACGTAAACAACGGGCAAATTTAATGACTTACAGACCTTTCTCTAGGGGGAGGGGGGTCATGTTATCCCCAAAGTCATAGCTACTGCACTTTTTGACTATGCTGAACAAAATAAATATCTCCAAATTTTGATCTGCCGAAATGAGGAAAAAAGGGGGTGGGAGGAGGGCTAGCTGCCCTCCAATATTTTGGGTCACTTAAAAAGGGCACTAGAACTTTTAATTTACGTTCGAATGGGCCCTTTCCCGATATTCCAATACCATTGGCTCGATTCAATGACCCCTGGGGAAAAAAAAAATTAATACATATCCATGATTTTTCTTATAGCAAAAAGTGCAAAGTTCCGCATTTTTTCGGATGGGAGCTTGAAACTTCTACGACACGGCTCTCGGATAGGATAGATTCGATGGTGTGAATCATTAAGATTCCTTGACTTTTAGGGGATTGTCCCCCTCCCCCCATTTTGAAAATCAGGCAAAGATTCTCAGGCTCGTAGCTTTTGATGGGTAACAATAAACTTAATTAATCTTAAATATTTGGAATCAACATAATAAGCCAATTCTTTTGCTATATCGATTGATATTAAAATTCCGTTTTTTGGAGTTTCGTTTACTATTGAGCCGCATCGCTCCTTACTTACAGTTTGTTTGCCGTAACTGTTTGATAAGTCAGAGGCAACGCTATAGCGTTGCCTGTAGTAAAGGTCATACGGCTCCAATATTTCATTATTTTTTTTCACAGAGGCACTTCATATGGAAGGGGTCGTCGTAGAAACTTCAAAGGAGGGTCATTTGATTGGAAATCGAAAGTTCTAGTGCCCTCTTTAATAGTCGAAAGTGATTGGAGGGTACCCCCCCCACGCCCATCATTCCCCCAAACACATGTAATCAAAATTTTCAGATAGCCATTTTGTTCAGCGTAGTTTATTTCCAGGTAGAAAATATATTTTGAGGAGGACACTTCCCCACAACCCTCAGGGCAAGGGTTTGAAGTTATGTCCCGGGGGCATATAAGGTTTTTATGGAAGGCGTTTTCGTAGAAACTTCAAAACAGGCTCATTCGATTGGAAATTCAAAGGGCTAGTGTCCTTTTTAAAAGTCAAAAGTGATTGGAGGGCAACTAGCCCCCCCTACACCCATCATTTCCCCAAACACATCCAATCAAAATTTTGAGATAGCCATGTTGTTCCATGTAATTGATTTCCAAATAGAAAATATTTTTTTGAGGAGGAGACTCCCCCACAACCCTCAGGTCAAGGGTTTAAAGTTATGCCCTGGGGGCAAATATGGTTTTTATAGAAGGCGTTGTCGTAGAAACTACAAAAAAGGCTCATTGATTGGAAATTCAAAGGGCTGGTGCCCTTTTTAATAGTAAAAAATGATTGGAGGGCAACTAGCCCCCCCACGCCCATCATTTATCCAAACACATCCAATCATAATTTTGAGATAGCCATTTTGTTCAGCGTAGTTGATTTCCAGACAAAAAATATGTTTTCGAGGAGGACACTCCCCCACAACCCTCAGGGCAAGGGTTTTAAGTTATGCCCTGGGTGCATATATAGTTTTATAGAAGCGTTGTCGTAGAAACTTCAAAAAAGATTCATTCGATGGAAATTCAAAGGGCTAGTGTCCTTTTTAATAGTCTAAAGTGATTGGAGGGCAACTAGCCCCCCCACGCCCATCATTTATCCAAACACATCCAATCATAATTTTGAGATAGCCATTTTGTTCAGCGTAGTTGATTTCCAGACAAAAAATATGTTTTCGAGGAGGACACTCCCCCACAACCCTCAGGGCAAGGGTTTGAAGTTATGTCCCGGGGGCATATAAGGTTTTTATGGAAGGCGTTTTCGTAGAAACTTCAAAACAGGCTCATTCGATTGGAAATTCAAAGGGCTAGTGTCCTTTTTAAAAGTCAAAAGTGATTGGAGGGCAACTAGCCCCCCCCTCTACACCCATTATTTTCCCAAACACATCCAATCAAAATTTTGAGATAGCCATGTTGTTCCGTGTAGTTGATTTCCAGATAGAAAATATTTTTTTGAGGAAGATACTCCCCCAAAACCCTCTGGGCAAGAGCTTTAAGTTATGCCCTGGGGCCAAATAAGGTTTTTATAGAAGGCGTTGTCGTAGAAACTTCAAAAAAGGTTTATTTGATTTGAAATTCAAAGGGCTAGTGCCCTTTTTAATAGTCGAAAATGATTGGAGGGCAACTAGCCCCCCCCCTCACGTCCATCATTCCCCCAAAAACATCAAAGGGCTAGTGCCCTTTTTAATAGTCGAAAATGATTGGAGGGCAACTAGCCCCCCCCTCACGTCCATCATTCCCCCAAACACATCCAATGAAAATTTTGAAATATCCATTTTGTTCAGCGTAATTGATTTCCAGATAGAAAATATATTTTTGAGGAGGACACTCCCCCACAACGCTCAGGGCAAGTGTTTTAAGTTATGCCCTGGGGGCATATATGGTTTTATAAAAGGCGTTGTCGTAGAAACTTCAAAAAAGGTTCATTCGATGGAAATTCAAAGGGCTAGTGCCCTTTTTAATAGTCTAAAGTGATTGGAGGGCAACTAGCCCCCCCACGCCCATCATTTATCCAAACACATCCAATCATAATTTTGAGATAGCCATTTTATTCAGCGTGGTTGATTTCCAGACAAAAAAACCCTCCCCCACAACCCTCAGGGCAAGGGTTTTTAGTTATGCCCTAGGGGCATATAAGGTTTTTATAGAAGGTGTTGTTGTAGAAACTTCAGAAAAGGCTCATTCGATAGGAAATTCAAAGGACTAGTGCCCTTTTTAATAGTCGAAAGTTATTGGAGGTCAACTAACCCCTCTCTCACGCCCACCTTTTCCCCCAAACACATCCAATAAAAATTAGGAGATTGCTATTTTATTAAACGTAGTTTTCAGTTATGGAAATTAGGTCTTTGAGGATGACAACTCCCCCACAGCCCTCAGGGCAAGGGTTGTAAGTTTTGCCCTGGGGGCATATAAGGTTTTGTATGAACAATGTTGTCGTAGAAACTTCAGAAAGGGCTCATTCTTTGGAAATTGGAAATTTAAATGTCTAGATCCATTTTTCATAGTCGAAAGTGATTCAAAGACAACTGATACCCCGTCGACGCTCACCATTTCTTCAAAAACGTCCAATAAAAATTTTGATATAGCAATTTTGTTCAACGTAGTTGAAATTTCCGGAAATTATGTGATTGAGCAGGACATTCCCTCCCACAATCGTTAGGGGTAAGGGTTATAAGTTATGCACTGGAGGCATATATGGTTCTTATGGAAGCAATGCTCGTATAAACTTCAGAGAGGGCTCATTTGATTGGAAATTGAAAGTTCTAGTTCACTCTTTAAGCGTTAAAAGATAATGGAGGGTAAACAGCTGCCCCCCAAACCTTTTTTCCCCAAATGCATCCAATAAAAATTTTAAGATAGCTATTTTGTTAAAATTAGTTCAAAGATCATATAACAAAATTCCCGGTGTCGACACAACCCACCAGGGCCTGGGGGCAGAAGTTGTAAGTTATGCCCTGGGGGCATATATGGGTCTTATGGAAGGGATGTTCGTATTAACTTCAAAGAGGGATCATTTGATTGGAAATTGAAAGTTCTAGTTCACTTTTTAAAAGTAAAAAGAGATCAGAGGGCACCTAGCCCCCCCTCCACGCCCTTTTTTCCTCAAACCCATCCGATAAGAAGTTTGAGACAGATTTTTTTTAAATAGTTCAAAGACCATATAATGGAAACTCAGGGGTCAACACAGCCCCCCAGGGCCAGGTGCTGTAAGTTATGCCCTGGGGGAATATATGGTTCTTATTAAAGGGATGCTCGTAAAAAATTCAGAGATGGCTCATTTGATTGTAAATTGAAAGCTCTAGTAAAGTTTTTTAGAGTCCAAAGAGATTGGAGGGCAACTAGACCCCCCCCCCACTCCCGCCCCTTTCCCCCCAAATCTATCCAATAAAAATTTTGAGATAGGTATTAAGTGAAAAATTTCTCATAAGTCAGATGACAAAAACTCAGGTGTTGTCACAACCCCCCAGGGCCCGGGGGCAGGCGTTGTAAGTTATGCCCTGAAGCATATATTGTTCGTATGAAAGGGATGCTCGTATAAACTTCAGAGAGGGCTTATTTGATTGGATATTGAAAGTTCGAGGTCAGTTTTTCATAGTCAAAAGAGATCCGAGGAAAGCTAGCCCCAAACCCATCTGATGAAAATTTTGAGATAGACATCTTATTAAAAATAGTTCAAAGGTCGGATAAGAAAAAATCCGGTGTCAATAGAACCCCCCAGGACAAGGGGAAGGCGTTCTAAGTTATGCCCTAAGGGCATGTATGGTTCTTATGAAAGGGATGCTCGTATAAACTTCATAGACGGCTCATTTAACTGGAAATTGAAAGTTTTATTTCACTTTTTAAGAGTCCAGAGCGTTAAACTAGCCCCCCCCCACGCTCTCTTTTCTCCAAACCGGTCCGCTACAAATTTTGAGGTAGCCTGTTTTTTATAAATTTTTCAAAAATTAGATAACAAAAACGCCCCCCCCCCAGAGCCCGGGGGATAGGGGTTGTAAGTGTTGTCCTGGGGGCGTGTATGGTTCTTATGAAAGGGATACTTTTATAAACTTCAGAGGGGGATCAATTGATTGGAAATTGAAAGTTCTAGTTCAATTTTTTAAGAGTCAAAATATATCAAAGGGCAACTAGCCCTCCCCCCCACACACCCTATTTTCCCCAAGCCCACCTGATAAAATTTTTATAATAGCTATTTCATTAAAAATAGTTCAAAGGTCAGATAAGAAAAAATTCTATGTTGACGGAACCCGCCAGGGCCCGCAGGCAGGCGTTATGAGTAATGCTCTAGGGGCATATGTAGTTCTTATGGAAGGGATGCTCGTATAAACTTCGGAGAGGGCTCATTTGATTGGAAACCGGAAGTCTTTGTTCACTTTTAAAGAGTCAAAAGAGATTGGAGGGCAACTAGCCCCCCCCCTTCAAGCCCTACCCCTAAATGCATCAGATAAAAATTTTGAGATCGACATTTTGTCAAAAATACTTCGAAGTTCTGATAACAAAAACTCTGGTGTTTACACAACCCCCAAGGGCCCGGGAGTAGGCGTTGTAAGTTATGCCCTGGGGGTATATATGGTTGTTATGGAAGGGTTGCTCGTATAATTTTCCTAGAGGGCTCATTTGATTGGAAATTGAAAGTTATAATTCACTTTTTAAGAGTCAAAAGTGATTGGATGGCAGCTAGCCTCCCCCCACACTCCATTAATTTTTTTCCCAGAAGCACTTCATATAGAAGAGGTCGTCGTATAAACTTAAAAGGGGGATCATTCGATTATAAATCGAGAGTTCTAGTGCCCTTTTTAAGAGCCAAAAGTGATCAGAGGGCAACTGCCCCCCAAGCCCTTTTTCCCCAAATATAATTTGAGGTAGCCATTTTGTTAAAAATAGTTGAAAGATCATGTAACAAAAACACCTTTAAGTATGGTCATTTCTTTAAAAATAGCTTAAAGATCAGATAAGAAAATCTCCTGTGTTAACACACCCCCCCCCCAGGGCCGGAGCAGGCGTTGTAAGTATTGCTCTGGGGGCAGATATGGTTCTTATGGAAGTTATGCTCGTAAAAACTTCAGAGAAGGTTTATTTGAATGGAAATTAAAAGTTGTAGTTCATTTTATCAGAGTGAAAAAAAATTAGAGGGCAACTAGCCCCTCCCGCCCTCCACACCTTTGGGTGTATCGGATGGATAAACCCATCCGATAAAAATTTCAGGTGACCATTTTGTTAAAAACAATTGAAACATCAGCTACTGAAACTTCATGATCTAAACAACCCCCCAGGGCCCAGGGATAGGCGTTGTAAGTTATACTCTGGGGATATATATGGTTCTCGTAGAGGGGATACTCGTATAAACTTCAGAGAGGGCTCATTTGATTGAAAATAGAAAGTTCTAGTTCACTTTTAAACAGTCAAAAGAGACCAAAGCTTAGTCTAGTCCCACACGGCCTTTTTCCCCAAACCCATCCGATAAAAATTTTGAGATAGCCATTTTGTTAAAAATAGTTCAAACATCAGATAATAAAACTCCGAAGTGGACACAAACCCATTTTTTTTTACTTTGATATTGTTTCTTTGATATCAGTTTTGATACTTTGATGAATATTTGATTTTTTTTTTAACTTTTGATTTTTAAATAAGTAATTTTTAAAAACTTTAAATTTTTTTCAATCAAAAACGAAAAAAAAATAATTAAAAAAAACGATCCGAAAAACAAGTTTTTCAAAGAAAAGAAAAGGCCATTTTAAACTTAAGCTCAGCAGATGAAAATACCTTTTAAAATTAAAACTCAAAACGACCAGAAATTACTATTAAAGAATAAATGAAACCCAAAAGGAACAGAAATTAAATAAACAATCATAGCAAAAACATACAACAAGTAATAATATAAATGAATAAATAGATCTTAAAGCTAGTAATGCTTAGATTGAATATGAATATCAAGCTTAAAACGAAAAAAAAAATTAATATTGAAGTATAAATGAAACTTAAAACGAAAAGAAATTAAATAAATAATCAATGCAAACAAACATACAATAGATATTAATTTAAATTGATAAATAAATCTTAAACAAGTGAAACTTAAATTGAATATGCAAATCAAGCTTGAAAAGAAACGAAAATCACGACAAACAAGAGTTTGGGTATGACCTCCTTCTCTCACTGTAAAAGTCTAAAGCCTACTACGTCATTGGCGCTTTACTGAAAACTATATGCGTCTTGAACAGTCTTGGATAGTATAAACAACATTAAATTGAATATTTGATGTATAATGATATTAATTATTGAAAGATCCATCAGTACAAGGATTTATTTCACTGTAATCGTATTTGTATTTTCAATACTGTAAGAACTGGAAAAGAAAATATTTGTAATATAATCCGTTTTCAGTGAAGCGCCAATGACGCAGTAGGTTTTTGGTTTTTATTTACAGTTAGGAAAGGAGGCAGTATCCAAACACTTGTTTGTAGGGAAACTATATTCCTCTTTAACAACTTTAAAAAGAGCTAATAAATTAAACTGAATATTTTATGTAAAATGATATTAATTGCTGAAAGCTCGTCAGTTCAAAATTTTACTATAATTTTAATGTTTATTTTCAATATTAAGTAAAAAAGAAAATATTTGTCACAAAATTGGTTTTCAGTAAAGCGCTAATGACGCAGTAGGTTTTAGACTTTTACAGTGAGAGAAGGAGGTCATACCCAAACTCTTGTTTGTGGTGATTTTTGTTCGTTTCAAGCTTGATTTGTGTATTCAATTTAAGTTTCACTTGTTTTAAGATTTATTTATTAATTTACATTAATATATATTGTATGTTTGCTCGTATTGATTGTTTATTTAATTTCTGTTCGTTTTAAGTTTCATTTATACTTCAATAAGAAAATATTTTTTTTCGTTTTAAGCTTGACATTCATATTCAATCTAAGCATTACTTGCTTTAAGATCTATTTAGTCATTTATATTATTACTTGTTGCATGTTTTTGCTAAGACTGTTTATTTAATTTCTGTTCGTTTTGGGTTTCATTTATTCTTTAATAGTAAATTCTGGTCGTTTTGAGTTTGAATTTTAAAAGGTATTTGTATCTGCTGAACTTAATTTTTGGGAAAATTTTTTTTAAATTAATTTTGGTACGTTTTTGGTTGCATTTCATTAAAGGTGGATGCCTCAATCTCTGGCATAAAATGTGAGAAGTTAAAAAGCTTGTTTTGATTAATTGAGGAAGCAGGTGTCGTCTTTCGATTTTCTGTAGTTTGTTCGGATGTCCTATTCAAGCTCTACAAGTTTTTGCGAGACCGCCAGAACGATTCTTCATTGTTTGGACTAGAAAGCATACAAGGGAAGAGATAGGATGATACCTATAAGCAGAAAAAACGACAAAACATTACAAATATTATCTTTACTATCCAACTATAAAAACAATTTACATTAAAAACGAGCATTCATTAACTAAAAAAACTTTTCCCCGAAAATAATTTTTTCAAAACAGGTAAAAAGCCTACATTAAACCAACGACAACCAGAAATAAAGTAAAGCAAGAATCAAATAGTTCATGGTAAGGAACTGTAACTAGGGAGCGACTGGGCCAAACAGTAACGAAACTCTAAAAAATGGAATTTTATTAAAAGCTGATGGACTGAAAGAAAATGCTGTTTGTGTTCATTCCAAATATATATAACTCATTAGTTTCATGTAACCCATTGAAGGTTACGAGTCAAATAAAATTTGCCTGATTTTCAAAAAAGGGGAGAAACCCCCACAAAAAGTCATGCAATCATAATGAACATTGCACCATCAGATTTAACATATAAGAAAACCAAATTGTAGTGGTTTCAAAATCCTATCTGTCAAAATGACAATTTTTTTATTTTTTGCTAGAAGAAAGATCAAACATGTGTGTTTATTTGTTGTTCTTTTTTTACTCAGAGATGATCAATGGTCATAGACGATCGAATGGGGGTTCATTCAAACAGAAATAAAAGTTCTAGTGTTTTTTTTTTGTGTGACCAAAAATATTGGAGGATAACTTGCCCACTTACATCTCTTTTTCCCCCAAACCCATCTGATCAAAATTTTAAGACAGCCATATTGGACCTCTCAGCATAGTTGAAAGGTCAAATGATTTTGCTTTCGGGGATGAAAAAGCCCCCGTTAGCCCCAGAGCAAAGGCGTGCAAGTTACATAATATGCCCATTTTTCAAACTTAGTATATGTTATTGGGAATTATACAGACATTTTTTGAGGTGGAGGGGATTCTCCACGGGGAGAATTTCCAACAGGGGGGGGGGAAGGTTCCGGGGGAAATTTTACACGGGAGAATTTACCAGAATTCCTATACAATTTTTAATTTTATTTGTCTTACTTTCTCTCTGGCGATTCAATTTTACATGTGGAGATGTTTCAGGGGAATTGATTGGGGAGAATTTTCTGGGGAGAATTTTTTTGGGGCACCAATATTTGAAAAACAATGAGAAATGAAATTAAAAAATCAAGTTTTTCTAACTGAAAGTAAGGAGCAATATTAAAATTTAAAATGAACATAAATTATTCCGTATATGAGGGCGACTATCCTCTCCTTAATACGTCACTCTTTTGCACGAAAGTTAAACTTTGCCCTTAACTGAATTTGCGTGCGAAATACCCCTCTTCCGGTCTTGTCGTACTTTTGTTTAGATACGATCACCCTTGGAAAAAACAAAAAAACAAAAACAAAAAAAACACATTCCACATTCTTTTAGATGGGAGCTTAAAACCTCTAAAGTGAGGTTCTCTGATACGCTGAATCTCATGGTGCAATTTTCACAAGAATTAATAGACTATTTGAGGATGCATCCCCCTTTTATCAAAAATCAGGTGAATATTATCAGGCTCATAGCTTCTTATAGGTAACATTAAACTGAGAGAATTTTATATATTTGGAATCTACATAAAAAAGCCAACTCATTTAACATATCTAAAGTATCGAAAATCCGCTTTACACAGTTTGCTTTACTATTGGACCAAATCATTCCTTATTTACAGTTCTTGATCAGGAGATCGCTGTTTGAAGAATTTTAAATATTTTCTCCAAGATGGGCTACAAATATTCCTGTACTACTTTGTATTGCAAAGCAAAATTTCATTAGAACACCCCTAAGTTTATTTGTTTCCAAAGCAATTCATCTATCTAACCCGTAAAAAGATTATCTGCATATCAGCTGCAATAAGTTCACCAGAAATTATTAAAGGCATCGGTGATACCCGTTTTAGATTTTGGAATTGCTTTTTCAGCCCCTTACAGCAAATATTTCTAACTTCTGCAGACTAGGTGCAGACAAGAGCAACGTCTCGATTATAAAAAAAAATGAATACGTACTGAAGAAAATTCTTTGGTCAACTCAAGACATTAGAGCTCCGAACTCTTTTTTACACAGCAAACGACACGAAAAAAAAAACGAAACAAAAACAGCAAACGACAAAAAAACGAACTTTTTACGTTTCCTCTCAACAACAGTATTCTTGAAAAAAGTTCAAGAAATAAAAAAAGTTTGGATCTACTTGGATCCAAACTTCGGTCTCTTCTGGCCTGATCCAACTTCCTTAGAAATACCTAACAAGAAGCGGAATGAAACAACGAATGAATGAATCTCTTTATAGAAAACTTCTTTATGATTTCGTCAAACAATGAATTGAATAGATGTGTTTGACTAAGGCAAGTAGATAAAAGGGACTGTTCAGCGATA
Source organism: Artemia sp. Qi Xiang Cuo (assembly GCF_049724085.1). Lineage (NCBI taxonomy): Eukaryota > Metazoa > Arthropoda > Branchiopoda > Anostraca > Artemiidae > Artemia > Artemia sp. Qi Xiang Cuo. The sequence goes on along the minus strand of NC_142808.1, from coordinate 29,281,056 downwards.
GACAAAGTTTTAATGCTTCTTGATTTATCTTCTTACTTAACAAAAATCAACACTTTTACCTTTCCGACTACTAGAATATAGGACAGTTTCTTAGATAAGAAGCATGCTCAGGGGTTTGGATCCCATTTAAGTGTTAAGAATTTGTATAGCCTATAAACTTCCAATTTCTAAGCAAAAAAAAAAAAACTAAAAAAGGCCCTCCCTTATTGATATGGTATTGCAAGTATTTCCTTAACAAGATTAAATATAAAAAAAAGTTTATTCAACTGAAAGTAAGGAGCAACATTAAAAATTAAAACAAACAAAAATTATTACTTATATAAGGGGGGGTGCCCCTCCTCAAAAACTCGCTCTTTATGCTAAAGTTTGACTCCTGAAACACACAAAGGCCATTGAATTAGAATAATAAGCTCTTTTACAAGTTCTAGAAAAAAAACTTCAACGTAAAGAGTGAGGAATTGAGGAGAGGCAGCCTTTGAGGTTTACTGTCACTATTTTATTTGAACAGCCTGCTAAACTTATTTCGATTTAATAATATAATACTCATGTTGCCATTTAATTCTTAACTTTTCTTAAAATGAGCACTTAAACAACCCTTGGTAAGATTCTCTTATGGTTCGACTGTGATGACAAATAATTTTTTTTTCGGGCAATGCTCACAATGTAACAAATAAAAAAGACAAAGGAGTGATTGTACTCTATACAGGGCTGACGCGGCTATGATTAGCCTATTCCTGTGTTTCATGGATTATTATTTTGCCATGGACTTTCGTTCTTTTCCATAGACACAAACATAAAGCGATTGTAATAAACGTAAAGAGCAGGATCAAAAATCAAAATGAACACAAGTTTTCCTATATACTCTATGAGGAAGGTTGCTTTCCCCACTTCTTGAGCTAAAGTTAAACTTATACTCTACTGAGAATATGATCAATATTTCTATCATATTGAAACTTTGGAATAAAGAGTAAGAGGTCTAAGAGGACGAAAGGCCCGTGCCTATATGGGATAATTCCTCTTCGCTGTATATTTTAAAACCACACCTTTCTTTTTATTTGAAAAAACTATGGTTAATTTCAAGACAGAACTGATCATACTGTAACAAAGAAGTGTTGTGTTTATCATCCAAGCGTCTTTAACTGTTGCCATTTTTCTGAAATGACATCAGAGTACAAATAATACCACCTCAGCATTCATATTGGATCCTTAGCCCAAATACATTCCACCTAATGATGGAAGTTTACAAGGTGAGATCTCCCTTTAGGCTATATTGGTTTAGGAAATTTCGTATGAAAACCTAAATACACTTTTTGAGGCTTCAGGCGGCCCCTTATCTCAAAAAGAGACTTTTTGGTTAAAATATTATTATAACATTCGGTATGCAACTATAAAATGCTACATATTCCCTATAATTACTGTACAGACATTCAATGATAACTGTTCATTTTGTGTCAACTGTATCCTATTTATGCTTAGGGAGAAATGTATACCGTATGGTAGTATTACTTCTGGAACTGAGAGGTTAGGTCAATAGATTTTGAGATTTTTAACCTAACTGGATGGCATGGGATTTTTACTTTCTAACACTTTCAAAAAAATTATGTTTTTGTGCTGCAATGCAGCAGAAATTGTCACTTTGGTGGGGCACCATCTCTACTGTTACTTGGAAACGACAGAAAAATTTCTTTTCGAATGAATCTCTAATGACATCCTACGATTGCTGTTTTGATACGATCGCATCTAGTTAAAAGAAAGAAAAATAATTAAAAAAAGACAAAACCTGAAATCACTACCGTGTGTGGTTGCGTCAAAGGAGTTCATTGAAAAATTGTATATATTTGTATTCAACTTACGGGTGTTACATATCTGTTTGATGACCGTCTTGCAGGCTATTTGTGCTAATTTTGCACTATTTATTGTTAAACCATTCAACAAAAATGTTATTTTGTATATACAGCCTACCTAAAAAAGGCAGTATGATCAATTTAAAACCTGATTTATTTTTGTCTAAAACGGATTGCTCCTTCATTCTATATAAGTCAATGACCATTGATTTTTTTTTTTTCATCAAGTTGTCAAATAAAGTCTCTTAAAGGTTTTTTTTTTTCGGCTGATTATTATGCAACTTACCTTGGCAAGATGAAAGGTTTATATTCTTAGTAGCAAGTGTTAGATGTTCAACAAGTGAAACATTTCTTTAAAATGGATATCCGAATTACAATGTCATAAGTTTATGGTAATTAAAATTCCACCTATTTGCTCTTTTAGCTTATATTTTAAGGTCGTAAATGTGTCAAACTGTCCAAATCAATAAACAATATGTCAAAAGTAAACCTTATCCATAAGGAGTAAAACTCCGAAGAGTTTTACTCATTATACCTTCTAAAGGCAAGAACGTAATTTAGGCATTACTGGAAACAATTTATATTTCGAGCTATGGGTTTCTGTTTGTCATAGCATATATATATATATATATATATATATATATATATATATATATATATATATATATATATATATATATATATATATATATATATATATATATATATATATATATATATATATATATATATATATATATATATATATATATATATATATATATATATATATATATATATATATATATACATATATATATAAGCTTAGTGTTGCCCATAAAAGGTTACAAACCTAAGGAAATTTGCCTGATTTTCGAGAAAGGGGGAAACACCCCCTAAAAGTCAAAGAATTTTCAAAGAAAATAAACGATCAGATTCAGCGTAGCAGGAGACCCTGTTGTAGCAAAATGTTGCAATTTTGTATTTTCTGCCAGAAGAAAGATCACGAATGCGTGTTTATTTGTTGTTTTTTGTTGTTGTTTTTTCTTTTCCCCCGTGCTGATTGTATCGAACCAATCGTCCTATAAAATCGAGAGAGGGTCCATTTGAACGGAAATTAAAAGTTTTAGTGCCCCTTTTAAGTGACCGAAAAGATCGGAGGACAACTAGCCACCACCCTCCGTTTTTTTCCCCAAAATCATTTGATCAAAATTTTGAGATAGCCATTTTGTCCATCATAGTTGAAAAGTATCAAAACTGTGCCTTTGGAGATAACATGACCCTCCCCGTCCCTGGGGTTAGGTCTTTAAGTTATAAAATTTGCCCTTTGTTTACGTATAAGTATTTGTTATTGGAAAGTATACAGCCTTTTTTCGGGGGGTGGGGATTTTATGTTCGGGATGCATTTCTATGGCGAAAATTTTCATTGGGCAGGCAGGGAAATTTCCAGGGGTGAACATTCCAAGAGAAAACTTTGCGCTGGGAGGCGGGGTTCAAAAGAATTCCTTTACGAAATGGTTTTTATTTGTATTTTTTACACTTTGCCAACTCAATTTTGCAAGTTGAAATGTTCTGGGAGAAATATCACGGGGGAAATTTTCAGCGTGTTTTGATTTCCGGGAAAAATTTCTATAGAAGGGGAGAGACTTCCGGATTGATCGGAAAAGCAATTAGAGCTTAAATTCTTTTTTTTTAATGATAGTATGCTAAGGGTAATTTTCCAGGCTGAATGGTCTCCAAGAAATTTTGAGGAAGGGGGGATTTTCAGCGAGGATCAAATTGTTCGGAAGGAATTTTAAGGGAGACGGTGTATTTTTCGTCAGAGGAACTTTCTGCTGAGGAGTTTCCCGTTAGGAGGGGACGTTTTCAATAGGGGTGAGCCAGATTTACAGGCATTATGGGAAAAACGATCAGAAATTAAATTTAAAAAAAAAACAACATTTTTTCAACTGAAAGCAAGTAGTAACATTAAAATTCAAAAGTAACAGAAAATATACCGTATGTGAAGGTGTTTCCCTTCTCCATAATACCTTCCTCTTTACGCTAAAGTTTGACTGTTTGTCCCAATTTTTTAAGACCGACTCCTGAAACACAAGTGCCGTCTAATTAGAACAGGAAGCTTTTTTAAAAGTACTAAAAACTATAGCTTGAAGAGCAAGGTATTGAGGAGGGTCGAAACCCCTTCAGGTACGGGGTAATTTCAATTCTTTTTTAGTTTTAAGGTTGCTCCTTTCAGTTGAAAACAATGTTTTTTATTTAATCGCCATAAGCTTGTTGAACGCGGTATTTGAAAAAATAGTAAATGGGTTGTGTGTTCCCGCATCCGCATTATGTTCAACAGAGATTACAACCGTATTGAATTACTTATTGAATAACTATAATTATTGCGCTCTATTGAACGCAATTTGAACATCAAAATGAATCTCTTACACAAAGAAAAATAAATAAAAATATATCCATACCAAGATAATGGATAAGTGGGAAGTTAGATTCATTACTTTTGGCGGTTAAAAAACACAGTGGTTTAAAAACAAGTTTTTTTTTCAACTGAAAGTATTGAGTATCATTAAAATTAAAACCAATAGAAATGATTCAGTATATGAGAGGGTTGCTCTCTCCTCAACCCCACGCTCTTTACTCTAAGTTTCATGGTGTTTTGGAAAAAGAATTCTAATTAAACGGACCTTGTGATTGGGCCACCGTTCTTATAGAACAAAGAGAAACAGTCCAACTTTAGCGCAAAGACTGAGGGGTTGAGGGGATGGTAGCCCCCTTAATATATGGAAAAATTTCTTAGTTTTAATTTTAATGCTGACCTTTGCTTCCTGTTGCAAAACAGTTTGTTTTTTTATTCTATAGTGCGTTGAAGCCATATCGCTCTTTAGTTAGGTAGTTAAATTGCGCTGCTATGATCAAGTTTTACAAGGCTATCTTTCGCATCATGAAAACATCAAAACCAGTGAACTGACCTTAGAAACTATAGACTGGTTAAAATAAAAACTAGACTGAATTAGGAATTTAAAAGCTTATGCTTAAATAATTATAAAGCACATCCCTTGGGTACATTATCCCGAAAAATATAAAGCTGTGAATTTGCACCAACCTGAAGTTCAAAAGTTGAAATCCAATGCCAAACAAAGGAATATCTGTGAAAATCAACCTTGTCTCTGACTGAATTGTCGCTTTAGCTTAGTTGATAAAAGAATTTAGAAATTATTTTTTAGGTCATCATATTTCTCTATGTTTCTTACAGGTAAGGAAAGATGGGCCTAAATAAAATGATGCTAATAATGCTTATATCCCAGATGTGTGCAGAAATCCAAGGTTCAAAAACTCTGCATTTGTGCATGCAAAATTGTGAGCAGTGCAAGAGAATATTTGGCGATTTTTTCGATGGTGAACTTTGTGGGGACTCCTGCATGACCTATCATCAAAGATTCATCCCAGACTGTGGAAACATCAACTCAATCGGAGGATTTTTATTAAGACATGATTAATTTTTTAATTATTTTAATTCAGTCATTATTATACTATTGATATTATATATTTCTTCAAGATGTTTTTCAATTACCATTTCCAGAGGTGGAACAGTTATAAACGTTAAATGACTTTAGAATTCTACCGCTCATTTTACGTTTCTCTGTAAAGCAAAAAGAAAATAAATTGACATGTTACCGCCGTCGGTAACATGTTGGCGGCGCGCCGCCGGCGCGATCAATGTTGACCGCAAACATTAATGTTTTCATCAGTCTTTCTCAAATCACAGCTTAATTTTACAACAGATTCGAGCCTATTCATGAGTTCAAAACTTCACAAGTCACTGGCTGGTAGCTGGTCTTCTTCGTTATTCATCAAGAGAAGTAGAAATCTGGTAGAAACGAAATGGCTACGGCGTTTCAGAACCCTTGCGTAATAGTTGAAGTATCTATTAGCTATGCATTCTTAACATAAATAATTGTCAACATTAGAAGTTTTTTTCATCGAGCATTACTGCATACAAAACTTCGAACACCGCATCACAAAAATTCGTCAGTTATCTGGGTAAAAACTTTGAATATAAGTTTGAACTTAGAAGCTTAATTTTCTCATAATGCCCTTTGCCTATATATGTTTTGTCGCCTTTAAAACAGTTGAAACGGGTGACTTTGATACTGATGGTTTTTTTTGCTCTTTTGGATTCCTTAAAAGCTTTCTTTGTTTTAAAAACTGGTTTTTAATAGCAATTAAAAAAAACATACATTTTAAATTATTTTTGGCTTCTTTATAGAATATATGTCATGTAGGCTAAGGCTGAACTACTGCTTTTTTTATTGCTTTTGGCTGCTCTTTTGGATATTATTCATTTTTTCTTTTGGGGATTCATTCCCAATTATAAACTCATAAATACCTAATATCAGCTAAATTATAAACTGCATCTAAAGGAGTAAATTTATCAAATTAAAAATACATGATGAACACTTCACATGAGAACACTTCAATTACAATGAAACTAAAAACACTTAATGGTTTGTTCGGTATGAAGAAAAATGAAGTGCCAGCTATTTTCTTAGGTAAAAAATGAAAAGCTCATTTTGTTTTAAATGTAATTAAATGAAATAATATGCAGACTGAAGTAGCTCCAGGTAGACGTTGAGATTTTCTTCCTAGTTCGTCACTTTTAATCCAAGCAAAATGTTAGGAGACTTAGTATCAGTTATTGAGTTTAAGCTTTGGTTTCCAAATGCTCACAAAAATTACCAAATTTAAAAAAACAGCACAATAAGTCACCTGTGATCAAAATACTCAAAGACTCCTCTTTGATCCCCACCCAGGCTCAACGCTTCTGCTATGATCATTTCCATGGAAATCTCCAAAGAGTTTCTTTTTAAATTAGCCTTCAAGCATAGTTAGGTGTATTTAGCGTTTTTTGCTTGTCTTCAAAGCTTTGAAAAAAGTGTTATAATATGCCAAATGTTACATTTGTTATATTTGTGCATATTTTTGGTCATCATTTGTGGGGTGATCGAATTTTTTAAACCACTGTAGATACGTAAGAACGTTGCAACATCTAATAACCTGAGGTCATAAGACTGCCAAAGACTCCTTGAACCTTCCAAATTGAAAGTTTTTATTATGACCTGGCCTTTTGATGTAACTTGGGCACTGGACCAAGGGCGCCATTGTCACTCGAGCACAATGTTAGATGGGGATGTCGATATCGCTTTCGCCACACCAATTCGTTTCAGTGTGAATCTGCCTGGTATTTATGAATGAATGTTTTCGAAGTAAACTCGTTTCATCAATAAGAGAAAAACAGGCTGGACGCAAGTGTCCCTTTCCCTTTGGACGATAAAACTATACAAGTGCTGTATTAAGCATAACTCACGAAAATCTTGTTAATTTTTGTTAACTTTTCAATTTTTTGGCATCCCTGCTTTCAATAAAAAAAACAAAAAACAAGGCACTATCACTTAAATATAAAACTCCCTATGCCCCCCCCCCTCTGGATACTATCTTGATAGGATACTGTCTGTGCTTTAAAAAAAAAATTAACTTATTGGCATCCCTGCTTTCAAAAAATTCCAGGTATTATCATTTAAATATAATAGCTCCCTATCCCCCTTCTACCACCTTGATAGGATGCCTTGTCTGCTCTAAATTAAGAAAAAATTAACTTTTTGTCATCCCTGCTTTCAATAAAAAAATTTCGAGATATTATCATTTAAATGTAATACCTCCCTACCCCTCCCCCCCTACGGATACCATCTTAATATGATACCGTCTCAGCTTTACATTAAAAAAATAATTTACTTAATAATTAACTAGGTCACTATATGGTGCAAACAAACACGCAAAATAACATTAAACAGCCCAGTGCTCCTTGAAACAAAAATAATTGAGGGTATGAGTAAAGGGGTACAAAGGCAACAACAAAAATGTCGAAATTATTCAGATATGCCTCAAATTATTTGAAAACTGAGCCATACATTCGCCGTGACATTTAATAAGATCCAAAGAATCTAATTAACAGGAGCACACACAAAAGCCAAATTAGGCAAGTAGCCTATGAGAAATTGCAAAATACCCAAGACAATGAACAAGTCCCAATGGGGGACCCTGGGTCTATCAAAATATTTCAATGGTTTCCTAGGGAATTTGATATCACTTTCTTCCGTCTCCACTTTAAATGAAAAAAATAATTATCATTTTGGCATCCCTGCTTTCAATAAAAAAAAAAGAGGTATTATCATTTAAAAATGATAGCCTCCTATCCTCCCCTCCTCTATAGGCAATAATTTACAATTTTTCGATGAATCATATTTTTGGGGTAACTTCCGTTTCAATCTTTAATTCCCCAACCGTGTACATAGCTTAGTTTATAGCTAAATTTTGTCTCAATAGAAGGGTTTTTTGTTTGGGGGGGGGGGGGTAAAGAAATTTTCAGAAAGAAGATTGTATTTCCTTTAATCTATCAGGTGTTCAACAATTGAATATTAAACATTAAGAAAAACTTATCTAAAAACCGCAAAAGAAGATCTAAAAACAACAAAAAAATTCTTTTTTTTTAGATAAAAAATTTTATCTAAAAACAACAAAAAAATTCTGCAAACTTACAATTCAGCTGTAAAAACAATCTGTCAGTTTCGAAATCCAACCGAAGGCTGAAGCTGTATAGTAGTGAATGGGTTCTATAATTCTATTCAGCTTGAAAATAAAATTCTTGACTACGAATGATGTAAGAAATAGCAATTGGGAAACTGCATTCGAAATGATTTAAACGAATTTCATAAAGACGATACTTTTTTCTCAACATTTGAAGAACTGTGTATATTGCAGTATTGACAGTTGCATATTGCATCTGTCTGGTTTTTATGCAAAGTAACAAAAGAGACGAAAATTAACGAACAAGAGAGTAGTGAAGAATCATGGTATGCAAAGTAATATCTGGCAGGGAAAGTCACTGGTGATAAATCACTATGGGTGGCACCGTGATTGCGTGATTTTTAGGGATTCGGAGAACCAAATTTTTTATCGGGGTAAAACATTGATTTTCGGGGAAATACCCTAAAATTCGGGGATAGTGCAAGCCCTGCTCAGCCACCGCCTCTGCCGGTGGCGGCGTGCCGGTGGCATAGCGACCTCTCGTCGGCGGCGTTCGGTTGATGCGCCGGCGCGGCACCGGGGTCTAGTGTCAGCATCTATAAGATAATGATGACTAAAAAAAACAATAATAATGGCTCAATATAAAAGGAAGTAAAACGAAAATGCGATAATAAATAAAAAAGAAGTTCAACTTAGGATTGAGGAGAAAAGGGGAAGGGATAAAAAAAGTTAATTAAACTGGATATCCACGAAAATAGCACAAGAAAGGAAGATTGAAAAAATTAAAGGAGAGAAAACACCACGAAGGAACGACCTAGGAGAGGTCGCTCTACGGGTTTTGAATTATTTATATTAAAAAATAGACTGAAATGAATTTGTTGTAGCTATTAAAATAAAATATAGTAAATAGAAATGTATGCTACTGGCAAGGTCAACAGCTTTGGCAAGGTCAATCTGGAAATCAGAGGAAAAAAATCGGATGATGATAAGCCTTATGGAGAAACAAAAGTAATACGCCATTTTGTTTCGTTAGTTAATCACTTGTAATAATTCGAAATAGTTTCTCAGTTTTTCTACAAAACCAACTTAATTAAAAAAGGAACTATTACTTTTTGGCAGCCTGGTCCCTGCGAAAACTCTATGACAAATATAAAGTTTTGCAAGATAGTAGCTTCATAAATAATTTATTTTTTGGCTATGGCAAAGAATAATAAATAGTTAGACAATAATATAAACAAAAGAAAAGTAATATTCTGAGTTAGATGCATACTCCCATTCTGCAAAACTTTGGAAAAGTTTTTCTTTTTTGCTCTGCCCTCTGTATTCTTCTTTGGTTAAGTAAAGGTCTCACTCCGGGATTTAAGGGATCAATTACAAATGGTGCAATTTGAGCAATGTCTGTACAATCGTTGAAAACACTACCAGCTGCACATGATTTTCCGCAAGATGGGGTGTCAAAATAGTTTCTTGTGTACATCATGTGGCATTGGTTGCAATTCCTATAAAAAAAGAGTCACAAGCACAGAAGTTTAAAGCGAGCGTTTTATTATTTATTTGCAAACCCGCCAAACAAAATAGGAAAACGGAGCACAAACAAAAGAAAAGAGAGAGAGAAAAAAAAGAAAACCAAAATAAACACAAGAAAAAATAATTACAAAACATAACAAGTACTTCAATAAGTTATTGGGTTAGTACCGATGTTCAAGGACGGTGGCAGACACTGGCTTTTCTACAGAGATTAATCCAAAAAACTTTTTACACAAAATAAGTTTTTTTAAAAAAGTAAACAGCTGCACCGAACAAAAAACGAACGAAATAAAAATCAGATAATCTACCAAAGATACAATTACCACAAACCTGTATAAATAAATAAATGAAACCCAAAACAAACAAAAATTAAAATAAGTCAAACTCAAAACGAGCAGAAATTAATCTGAGCAAGGTTCTGAACCTTATGCTTTCTAACAGTCAGAACATAATTTGTAGTTTACTGAAAAAAATTTAAATGAATCTACCAAAAAAAATGTGCATTGTCAGTTTAATATACATATGCTGATATTGATTCCTTAAAATCTTAATTAATTTTTGTTTCCTTAAAGTTATAAGTAAAAACATTAAAAAAAATAATTTTTTTCTGTAAAATATTCTGGCTTTTAGAAAGCATAGGGTTTAGAACCCTAATCAGATTAATTTCTGCTCGTTTTGAGTTTGACTTATTTTATTTTCTGTTTGTTTTGGGTTTCATTTATTTATTGAAACTTGATTGATACTGCCCCCAGGAATAACTTACAACCCTTGCCCTGAGGGGTGTGAGGGGGAGGGGGGCGTGATTATCCTCAAAGATATAATATACAGAACTTTAAACTACGTTGAAAAAAATTGCTATCTCAAAATTTAGTTTGGATGTGTTTGGGGTAATGGTGGGCGTGAGAGGGAGGTTAGTTGCCCTCCAATCAGTTTCGACTAGCCTATTAAAAACGGCACCAACCCCTTCAATTTACAATTGAATAAGCCTTTTATGAAGTTTCTACAAAAACATTTTCTATAAAAAACCTTATATGCCCCCAGGGCATAACTTACAACCTTAGCCCTAAAAGCTCTGGGGGGAGTGTCATCCCCAAAGACCTAATATCCAGAACTTTCATCCACGTAGAATAAAATGGCTATCTCAAAATTTTGATTGGATGTGTTTGGGGAAATAGTGAGCTTGAGAGGGGGGCTAATAGCCATCAAATCACTTTCGACTATTAAAAACAGCACTAGCCCTTCCAATTTCTAATTGAATGAGCCCTTTTTTGAAATCTCTACGAAAACACTTTCTATAAAAGCCTTATATATCCCCAGGGCATAACTTACAACCCTTCCCCTGAGGGTTTTGGGGGGTTTGTCATCCTCAAAATCATAATTTCCAGAACTTCCAACTTCGTTGAACAAAATGGCTATCTCAAAATTTTAATTGAATGTGTTTGGGGAAATGGTGGGCGTGAGAGGGGGGTTATTTGCTCTTGATTCACTTTCGACTATTAAAAAGGGCTTTAGCCCTTTCAATTTCCAATCAAATGAGCACTTTTTGAAGTTTCTACGACAACACTTTCTATAAGAACCTTATATGTCCCCAGGGTATAACTTACAACCCTTGCCCTGAGGGCTCTGAGGGGGTTGTCATCTTAAAAGACATAATTTCCAGAACTTTTAACTACGTTGAACAAAATATCTCAAAGTTTTGATGAGATGGGCTTGGAGAAATGGTGGGTGTAAGAGGGGGGTTAGTTGCCCTTTTATTATTTTCAACTATTAAAAAGGGCACTAGCCCTTTCAATTTTAAATCGAATAAGCCTTTTTTGAAGTTTTACTACAACACTGTCTATAAAACCTCATATGCACCCAGGGCATAACTTACAACCCTTGCCATGAGGGCCGTGGGGGGTTGTTATCCTCAAGGACATAATTTCCGGAACTTTCAGCTACGTTGAAAAAAATTTCTATCTCAAAATTTTGATTGTATGTGTTTGGGAAAATGGTGGGCGTGAAAGGGGGATTAGTTGCCCTGCAACTACTTTTGACTATTAAAAAGGCCACTAGACATTTCAATTTCAAATGGACTGAGCCCATTTTGAAGTTTATACGACAACGCTTTCTATAAGAGCCTTATATACCCCCAGGGCATAAATTAAAACCCTTTCCCTGAGGACTGTGGGGAGGGGGAGTGTTATCATCCTTAAAGACCTAATTTCCAAAACTTTCAACTACGTTTAACAAAATGGCTATCAAAGAATTTTGATTGTATGTTTTGGGGAAAAGGTGGGCGACTGAGGGGGCTTAGTTGCCCTCCAATCACTTTTGACCATTAAAAAGGGCACTAGCCCTTTGAATTTCCAATCGAATGCTCCATTTTTCAAGTTTCTACGGCAAATATTTCAATAAAAACCTTATATACCCCCAGGGTATAACTTATAACCTTTTCCCTGAGGGCTCTATTGGGATTATCGTTCTCAAAGACCTAATTTCCATAACTTTCAACTACGTTGAACAAAATAGCTATCTCAAAATTTTCATTGGATGTAATTGGATATATTGTGGGCATGGAAGGGGTGTTAGTTGCCTTCCAATCGCTTTCGACTATTGAAAAGCTCACTAGTCATTTCAATATCCAATCGAATGAGCCCCTTTTGAAGTTTCTACGACAACAATTTCTATGAAAACCTTATATGCCCCGAGGGCATAGCTTATAACTCTTGCCCTGAGGGCTGTGGGGGTTGTCATCCTTAAAGGTCTAATTTTGAGAACTTTCAACTACGTTGAACAAAATGGCTATCTAAAAATTTTGATTGGATTTGATTTTTGATTGGTGTTTGGGGAAAAGGCGGGCGTGAGAGGGGGGTTAGTTGCCCTCCCATCACTTTCGAATATGAAAAAGGGCACTAGCCCTTTGAATTTCCAATCGAATGAGCCTTTTTTGAAGTTTCTACGACAACACTTTCTATAAAAACCTTATATGCCCCCGGGGCATAACTTTCAACCCTTGCCCTGAGGGCTCTGGGGGAGTGTCCTCCTTAAAAACTTAATTTCTATCTGGAAATCAACTACGCTGAACAAAATAGCAATCTCAAAATTTTGATTGGATGTGTTTGGGGTGGGCGTGGAAAGGTGTTAGTTGCTTTCCAATCACTTTCGACTATTAAAAATGGCACTAGCCACTCCAATTTCTAATCGAATGAGCCCTTTTTGAAGTTTCTGCAACAACTCCTTCGATACGAAGTGCCCTAGTCTAAGACCAAGAAAAAAAAATAAATTGTGCCAACATCGTTCTTTACTTAGGCAGCGCTATTGCGCTGCCTATGATAACAGGGTCAGCTAAGTTGGAATTTCTGTCAAGATAAGAATTGCGAGTCCCTTGGGGAAAAATAGAGGATATTTTACCATATGAAACAAATCTGAGCGGAGTTTTAACTTATCTGAACTTGTAAAAGTTTTCTAAAATGGTGCTATCAAAGCCGTATCCAGGATTTTTCTCGAGGAGGTTTTTTTTCTGGGCTTGGTTACAAGAAAAACCTTAAAACCGCATCGAATTTTTTTAAACACATTTTCTTACGTTTTTACGAGTCCGAAAAAGTTTTAGGGAGAAAACTTTCGGGGAGGGGGGGAGGTTTTAGGTGCTATTTGTCATAACATCCTAGATACGGCCGTGGGTGCTATGTATAATTAATGTGGTAGAGCAATGAAGTTAAAAATTTCAAAAGCAGACGGTGATTAAAGCGCAGCTCATTTGTGACGAAAGATGCATAAGACAACTTGATAAAACGTTCAATGTGGTCTCTTTGGAGTTGTCGTGTGCGCTTTATTAAGGAACTAATAAGTAGACCAAGGTAAGTGATGTGCTTGGTTTGCCTGATCCTACTGTTTACCTAGAGAAATATCCTCTGCAGGTGCTTGATACCAGATGAAGAATACAGCTTCAGACTTTTCAGCATTGAATTCAAGACCAAGTTGTTCCAACTCAGATTATAGCAATTCGCAAATAATGCAGTGGACAGTACAACTCAAGTTCAGAATATCGTCTGCATATGAGACGAGAGACAAATTGGGACCGGCAAGGATGCAAGACGTGGGAGCAGCGGACTGCACATCGAGAACTCCATTGTTGAAGAGTGAAGGGGAAGAAACGGTACTTTGACGGGTACCTTCCTCGAAGTCAACAAAAGCATCAAGAATAACAGGGATGGTTGTATGGACAAAAGCAAAATGCCACATTGGACGGCTGTCGACTATAGACAATGAAGGAAGCATTAAGCGAACTAGAGGACGAGAATACATGTCACAGAGAGCTCGGGAATATGAAGGGCTCACCCAACGTTTTACTGTGTCGAGTTTTACTTGTACCACGTTATTAACAACGTTGCATCAGTGCCATGGCATGTGAGTATCTTAATTTATAGGTTAAATATACTCTGTTTAAACGGGTAACTTTATGTATGCATATATGTATGTATGTATATTTAAATGTTTTCTTCAAAATAGCTCCTTATGTTTTTTTTGGGTTGGGGAGGGGGAGATAGAAGTAGGACCCAGAGATTTTCTGGCCAGTAAAAACGATCTAGATAGGTCACGAGTTTGTGAAAATTTGTTTAGAGCCTTGATTTAGAGAAAAAAAATAATGTGAACAACGTCATATTTATATACATTTTAAGAGCAAAAAGTGCGCTATTTTCCCCCCAACAGTGGTCATATATCGTTTTCAGAATATATGACCCATGCAAAGTTGCACAAGATGACTAACTGCTCTGAACAGCTAAAGAAAAAGCGCATGGAACTAGAAAGAGCAAAATCATATTGATTTAAAACGAAATTGTTGCACAAAGAAATTTGCGGTTAGAAGACAGAGTAAAATTAGATGGAATGAAGGAAAGTCGTAGTTTAGCATGTGTGAGTCTGAGAAGAATAAACAGGATAGAGGGATTGATTTTTAGTTATCTATGACATGTACAAAATTGTACAAGATGAAAAGTGACTCCGAACAGCAAAAGAAATAGGCAACGAACAAGAAACATGAAAAATGACATTGAGTTCCAAACGAAAATGTAACTCAAAACTAAAGAATAATATTATTATTATATTATTACGTTATTCATATATTTCAGGAACTACAATGAAATAAGGAACGTGTTATTTAAGCGTATGTAAAGGATAAACAGGGTGGAAGAACTGAATTCAGGTCAGAATTTCTTTGTTCAAGTGAAATGGCTGATTTGCCACCCTTTGACTAGAAGCTAAATGATAAAACGATGGCTAAGCCAATGCCTAATCTAGATATTTCAGAGTACATAGGTATTGGAAAATTCCTGGTTGCTATTGATTATATAACAACGCAATTAAAGCAAAAATATAACGATGAGGGAAAAGTTCGGAAAGAATTTTTTTGGTATGACGTTATTAAAAAATTAGACACTATCTTGAATGAATCTGAACAGCTAAGGCAAAAGGCATGAAAAATGTCTGAGGTGATGATAAATGAACTCAATTTTAATGAGGTCTGTTGCTAGAAGATACGCGACAGCAAGCATCAAAACAAATCCTAATGAAAATAATGGACAAAGAAATCTACGGTTCAAATATATACGATGGGTATGATCACATCGAATGATAAATGAAATCTGGGTGAGAAGAGAAGCAACGGTAGGAATAGCAATAGCTCAAAGGAGGAAAAAATTCTACAAAATTGGACGATTTTCTAATGCTTTAACAGGAAAGGAAGAAGTGAATTCACGCCAAATTTTCTTAATCAAATTGAGATATCTAACTTAACACGTCACTACTTAAAACTAAAGAATAACGTGATGATCGCGCTAATGTGTAAATAGAGAATCAAATATATACAAGCCTGCAACCTTGTGTGGGTTCTAGATAGTCAGGGCTCGAGGAGAGATAGGGTCCTGTCTTGAAAGACATAAGTCGAGAAATGAAAGCATGTCCCCAAGGTTATTAATCTTGACATACATTAAACCAAAGATCATTAGCACGGACCCTGATATCTCCAAGATTTGTACTAAGCTGCAGTTCATTAGCATCGAATAGAATACCACAAACAACAAAAACACGAAGAGCAATAGGGAATTGTTTTTGTAAGACAGTGAAGATAATATGAACGAATATTTATGGCCTATGTCCAAGGGCCGTTCCCAGCAAGACAAAAATATATAAAAGGCAAAAGACTCACAGCAACATGCGACCAATCAAACCAAAAAGTAAAATTTTTCAAAGCAGTCCCAGTATCCTTACTTCAGTGAAGTTAAACCAAGACTGATAAAGAAAAGGGAGGTAAAATAAGGTGATTCAATGAGATGAAAGAAAAATAATTTAAAAACACGATCTTATTGCTAATGCAGCCTTTTTGGCAGTTAGCCTCAAAGGTCTTTTTGTGACCGGTTCTGTGTTAATGTCTATTATTTCTTTTTAAGTATTTTGTAAGATCATTTTTAATTAAATTTGTGCATAGAGCATTTAGTATATATTTCCCCAAGTCCCTATTTAAGGAAATATTATTATTAATCTTAAGTCTGATTTCAATTGTTTCTCGAACTATCTGTTTTATGCTTAGGTCATTGCTAATAAGGGCATATTCATCAAAAAGTATACTGTGGCGAGGATTTTCAAATACATGGCTCCCTAAAGCAGAATCAAATAAAACAGTAGCAATATTAGAATTTAGAGCATTGACAATATCATCTTTATGCTGTTGTATGCGTTTCTCTAAATTCTGGTGAGTTCTACCTAGATAATATTTGCCACAATCGCATGGTATTGGATAGACTCCTCTTTGGCGAATAACTGGGGTTTTATCTGTACCAGAATTTGGGAAATTTATGATTTAGAAATTATTGGTAAATATGAGTTTTTTAAGATTCGTAGTTATTTTTGGGATGTAAGGGAGGAAAATTATGTTTGAGGGCTTGTCGGAAATCTCACATGGTAAACTATCATTAAATTTACAGGAGTTTCTTTTCAGTGTGCAGTTAACTAAACTATTAATAAAATTCATTGTCTTACAAAAAGAATGACCTATTGTTCTTCGTGTTTTTGTTGTTTGTGATGGAAAGGCAGTGTGGTCTTCGTCTCTATTTTCAATAGAATGCCAAGTGCAAAGTGAACTGGATATACTTTATTTCTAGAGGAACGCTGTATCATCTATTGACCCAGAACAAAGGACACCTGCTGGAAATGTCAAGTTTCAATGGGGCCACTTTTACCCTTTGAAACATGAATGCCGGATGAAACAAACTGGGCATGCTAAATTTGTATGAGCCTGCTAGTGTCTATTGAGGCACTACTACTCACCATCCGGCATTAATAGCTAACCGAATTCACACTATGCACACAATATCTACTCGCTTTGTTCAATCAAACAGTTCGTGGTAACGAACTGTAAGTAAGGAGCGACCCGGCTCAATGGTAACCGAAAGTTTTAAAAACGGAATATTGATACCAATAGATACATCAAAAGAATAAAATTTTAATTTTGATTTCAAATATATAAGTTTCATCAAGTTTAATTTTACCCATCAAAAGTTACGAGCCTGAGAAAATTTGGATTATTTTCGAAAAAGGAGAAAAGACCCACTAAAAGTTATAGAACCTTAATGAAAATAATACCATCATATTTAGCGTATCAGAGAACCTTACTGTAGAGGTTTCAAGATCTTATCTACAAAAATTTGGAATTTTCCATTTTTTGCCAGAAGAATGAATCAGGATGCGTTTGTATTTGTTTGTTTTTTTCCAGGGGTAATCGTATTGACCCAGTGGTCCTAGAATATCTTAGGAGGGCTCATTGGAACAGAAATTAAAAGTTCAAGTGCCCTTATTAAGTGACAAAAAAATGGAGGGCAACAAGGCCCCCTCCCACGCTCATTTTTTCCCAAAGTCACCCGATCAAAAGTTTTGAGATAGCTATTTTGTTCAGCATAGTCTAAAATTTAATAAAAATGTATCTTAGGATGACTTAATTCCCCACAGCTACCAGGGAAAGGGCTGCAAGATATGAACTTTGCCCATTGCTTACATATTGTATTGGTTATTGGGAAGTATACAGACATTTTTCGGAAGAATTTTTTTCTGGTGGGGGGGACTGGAGGAGGGGGTTACTCGGGAGAATCCTTCCGTGGAGGATGTTTTTTTGGGGTAAGGGACATTCTTATGAAGGGGGCGCCGGATTTCCAAGCATTATTTAAAAAACGATCAGAAATTAAATTATAAAAAAAGTTTTTTCAACTGAAAGTAAGAAGCAACATTAGAACTTAAAACGAACAGACACTATTACGTATATGAGGGGGGTCGCCCCCAAGTCAATATCTCGCTCTTTACGCTACATTTTTTTTTAGTGCTTTCAAAAGAGCTATCTATTCTAATTAAACGACCTTTGTGATTCAGGGGTTTTTGATTTAAAAACAATTTTAAATTTTAGCGTAAAGAGCATGGTATTGCCTAGGGGGAGAACCCCCTCATATACGTAATAACATATACGTATAAAAAAAAAACAAAGCGATACGGCTCAATAGTAATCGAAACTTTTAAAAACGGAATTTTGATTTCAATAAATGTATCAAAAGAATGAACTTATGATGCTGATTCTAAATATATAAATTTTATTAAGTTTCGTATTACTCATCAAAGGCTACGAGCCTGAGAAAATTTACCTGATTTTTTAAAGGGGGGGGAAACATTCCCTACAAGTGAAAGAATTTTAATGAAAATCACACCGTCAGATTCAGCGTATCAGAAAACCCTATTACATAGGTGTCAAGCTCATATCTGCAAAAATCTGCCACTTTGTGTTTTTTGCCAGAAGAAAAATATACGATTATAGAAGTTCATTAAGTAAGTTAATTCTTAAATTACGTCAGAACCATATTTAGAGACAGCCATTTATCAAAAGAAAAGTAAAGATGTTATGCAACTTTTGTTTGCTTATTAAATGACGATGAGCCAAAATAAAATCTGCATTAACTAAAAAACGATCAGAAATTAAATAAAAAAAACATATTTTTTAAACTGAAAGTAAGGAGCGACATTAAAACTTAAAACGAACAGAAATTATTCCGTATATGAAAGGGGCTGTCCCCTCCTCAACGCCTCGCTCTTTACGCTAAAGTTTGACTTTCTCAAAACTCTATTTTTTTGAAACAATAAAAAACTTTAGCGTAAAGAGCGAGGCGTTGAGGAGGCCCTTTCATATACGGAATAATTTCTGTTCGTTTTAAGTTTTAATGTCGCTCCTTACTTTCAGTTTAAAAAACTTGTTTTTTTATTAAGTCACAAACAGACTTGAAGACTACAACCTTAAGACTTGCAGTTTTGATCAATTGTTGTACAATAACTGTTTTGTTAAGCTTCTCATGTGGAACCAATTCAACGGTTACGAACGCTAGAATCAGTCTTGGGTATTGTACAGATTGAGGCAAACGATTGCTTAGGAAGTTCTTCTCCTTTCAAAGCGAAAAAATTTTGTCCTATCCGGCATGAATAAGATATTAGATAGAAAAATATTAGGGTAGTAGGGTGTACACTATTTGAAAATGAAAAGTTGTAAGTACCTGAGACAAATCTGCATCTGCTTTGTAATAAACACACCTCTTCCCCAATTTGTGTTGTGTATATACTGATTGGTTTCTGGCAGTGTCGCAGCAATTAAAAGAAGAACAATCCCTAATGGAAACACCTGTAAGAAAATTAAAAAAATTTTAAATTTAAAATTCACGCAAAATGTCTTAATTCAATTGTGATATCTGACTTAACACCTCATAACTTAAAACTAAAGAATGCGTAAGTTATATATTTAAAAAATAAATATCCGGTTTTTCAAAAACCAAGTATTATGAGCTAGATTTTCTTTTCTTTCAACATTTTAGACCAGTTGTATTATTTTCTCATAATTCCTTGATCTACCCCGTCTTTTCTAAAAGAAAATTCCATATGCTCCCCTTGAAACAATTATCTATGGTCTTTAAGTCTATTTCTGCTATCATATTCTTCTTCTTTATATTAATCTTTCTTGACATTTCAAATCTTCTGGTCATTTAGAGAATAATATTTATCGTTACATCGTTTACTAGCAGAGTAGAATTTACTGTAGGTTCCTGTAGTAGTTAAAATAAGAGTAACGGGATATACGAGTAACCGACTTACGAATAGTTCTATTGGGAATATTCCTGTTTTAGGAATAGTTGAGGTGCAGGAAGTGATGTTATGTGTAGCCACGGTACTAAAAAAGTTTAACTCGATGCAAGAGTAGGATTTGTGTATAAGGAGTGGCTTGGTAAGATTTGATAAATAAGTATTCTTGGCTAGAACTTTGTGGGTTGAAAATATTACAGTGGAAAGAATCTTGTTTTAGTAATTGTCTTCGAAGGGTTAGAGTAGTATTGCATTCTTCCAAGGCAGTGGGTGCGCCCCATAGATGTTGCTATGACAACACTAACCTATATACCATGGATGGCATCAACAACTATGAACTCTGTGTGCCTCTTGAATGCATACAGCAACGTCCTCGAGGGACTTTAGCAGATATAAATGATGGGGAATGAACTCATAGTGTTCATTGGCACATAGAGGCCAACCAAAATATAACACTTATGTAATATGATGGGCAGCAGTTAAACTAAACCCTAAAACCCCCACTACCCAGGTGAAATATCCTATTCAAGTTACGGCTTGTCTGATTATGTTTGTATAATCTACCGAATTGTCCCAGGAAAGAAGAAAACTCTCATTTGAGTTTTCTTTTTGATGTCTCTACTCATTCGCTAGTTCAAGCCACAATGCTCTGTACTAGGCTGGGTGAAATCCTCCAGATATAACCGAAACGTTGCTTTTATCTAGACTCAAAAAATATGTGATTATCTCATGCCATCAGACGGCCTTACCAATGTAGTGGACAAATTCTCCCTCGAGTAGAAGATGATCTTATCCTTCTGAATCCGAAAACCCAGGAAAAACAGTAAATGGCATGAAACATACTTTTGAATTTTCTGATTACAAGACATCAATTGAATTTAAAAGGTTCTGACCAATTGGGGACGCTGATGACTGTTTGTGAAACCACCTAACCAATCAAATCAAAGACTATCCACCTTTCTAACCTCACAGCCTAAATTGGTCAGCATTGGCCATCAAACCAGCCATATGAGTCATCCCTAGACGATTACTTTGGACCTAACTAATTAGCAAATTTTTGGAGACACAAAATATTCTCAGCCAAGAAAAAGGAAAAATGCATTAAAAGGGGCTAAAAAAGATAAAAGGGCATTAATGTGATAATTAGGGGCCCAACAACGGTGTTGATAGGGTCTTGTGGATCCAAAACTGTTTCAGAAACAGAAGTAGCTACCCCAAATTTTGGAAAAAATTATTGGAGCTTGCGTAAATTATAATTTGGAAAAAATTTGGAAAAGATAAATTTTGGAAAAAATTATTGGTAAAAAATTATACTTTGCGTAGCGTCATAGGGAACATAGAAAGAACTTTTAAATAAATTATATATCCTGGATTCTTATAGCCTTTTCCAAACGGTTTTGTCGACCTTATTAAAATACAAAAGGAGCAAGATATCAATGATTTCACCTTTCTCAAACAACAGTATTTCTGTGATGATGGAGTGCATCATCTCTTGAACTGTAAGGGGTATTTTCATATGATTTTTATAGCTCCGTACTGGGGCTGAATGAGGAAAACATTTCTGCCTTAATTAAATCATTCTTTGACTCACTCCACATTCCTCATGTAAGCCAGATGAATATAGTTTGGAAAAAACAAACATTGAATAAACGGAGATACAAAAAGGGATGGATTATGTCAAATTATTTTTGTCGAGGGATATTTCGACGCTGTAAAACATCGTTTGTAAGGATACCGATAATATTTACAATTAGACTAAACCAGATTTGAGTTATTTCTTAACTCCAAACTTAGTACTGGACCTAATACAAAGTAAAGTAAAAACGAAATAGATGTAACTGAGGATACTGCCAGTATTTCTTCTTTGAGCGCTCAATGCGAGGGAGCTATATGTTTCACGGAGAGCGCATCCATGAAACCAATCCTAGTAGGTAGGGAGCACTGGTCAACAACAATTTTTCTACACATGAAATCTCTTTACCCATCAGCAATGTACAACTATTTTCTTCCTTTTGGTAATTATAGGGTTAAATGGCCCCTCTGCCAATGGTTTACCGGCTGACATTTCCAATGTTTATGAAAATGGAACTGTGGGTCGTTTTATTAGGTGGACGGTGATATTCTCATTGACTTGTATGACTCAATGAAGGACTTTGCCTTCACCTGAACAAACAGGTCAGTGAATCAAGAATATTTTAGTCCCTATAATCGTGTCCTGGTGGAGGGAAGCATTGAGCATCCACAAAGCAAAAGACTCTTTTTTACATCATGTAGGCTACTCTTAAAGTAGAACTTGTAAGGTATCACATTTTGCAAAAAAAAAAAAAAAATGTGAAAAAACTTGTAGACATATATATTGAGAAACCGTCGAAGGCCAATTTTTTTTTAGAAAATGTGTGAATGTGTCTGTGATCAAAGGCGATGTGATGTTGTTACAAATCGTCAGGAGTAGGCAGAATTATTGCCGATCTAAACTTAACTCAGTTGGCCTATGCCATTGTTGTTGAAAATATGGTATTTTTACATAGAAGAAAAAGAAGTGTTAAATGGTACAAAAATATTGCGGCGGGCAGTTAAATCCTAGAAATATCAAAAGGTGCAACTGTATTACTAGGAAATCGATTCATTTTAACTAAGAGTAAAAACATGGCATTTATTGGGAGATATGGCTAACAGGGAAGTCACCAGTTTACAGATGACCTCCACCCCTGGGATGTATAACTTTACCCAGAACAGGGGTCTTGCCGTGCTCTAAATCAGTTCTTATATTTAAAGTCTTAAACAGCGAGCAATATCATTGCTCAGGATATTTTCCCGGTCACTAAGTCAATTTCATTCAAACATACCGCATGGAGATCAAAACCAAACTTCAACACTAACCAAAACTTCAACGTGAGAGATTATGAGAATTTGGTTGAGGAGATACCTCAGACTATATGAGATGCCTCAGACTAAATGGCTTAAAATTCAGGCACTGAAGCAAAGTATACAAAGTATATGTTGGTAGGGATGGTGTCGGAGCGTCCCCCTTCGGGCACTACCTAGTCTTTATCCAAGATGCTCGTGTTTGGAAAAGTTTTAGGCTTGGTCAAGATAAAATTAATTAAAACCATTTTTGATGTTTGTTAGGGGTCCTTCTGGGACTATGGAAGGAGCCTCTGCAACGCTTGCCTGTGGGGGGGGGGGCTTTCAAAGCCGACCACCGCTAAAACAATTTCCCATTGTTATTTTCTTATAGAGTAAATATGTTGTACAGTTTTTTTCCGGTTAATACTATACCTAAAGCCCTTTGGTCTCCTCTAGTATTCAAGCTTCTCTCTTCAGGATAGGCGGAAAGGGGGCACTCGCAGTCTCCAATCACTTTTCAAATAGTACCTATTCATTGCCTAAGCTCAGTCCAGCATTCTGAGCAAAGTTTCTGAGTTTTTTCTATAGTAACCGCTCATATAAGGTCTGGGGATTATCATTATAGGTTCCGCTTGCAACTTTTTTTTAACTAATTACTAACATATTTGACTGAATGTTCGGGCTTTAAAAATTTGAGTCGCTCTCCTGACACTCTAGGCGAGCGAGCACCCCTATTAGACTTAGGTCACTTGTTGGCTTGTAAATTCAGGCGACTTATCGGTCAACCAATATTTAATTAATTTTCTGTTAGCACAACTGTTTGAGCTTGTGAATTGGGCCTCTTTTCTGGTGAATTATTTTGAAATGTATATATTTGTTCAATATACAAATCTGTTTGTGACTACTGACTTATTCGTTGCTCAGCAGTTAATATTTGAACATAACGCAGTTTAAAACTCCGTTCAGTGCATTTGTCTATGGGCTGTCAATGAATGGCAAAACCAGGCTTTTGACTAAAATAATTCAGAAGTCGTAGTAAAAAACTCTTTGAGAACCCACCAAAAACACAGAAGCTATAGCATATGGAGAGAATCATATGGCAAAATAAGATCTATTTTTCCCATACCAGGGCACTTCGTATCCAAGGAGTTGTCGTAGAAATTTGGAAAAGGGCTCATTCGATTGGAAATTGGAACGACTATTGCCCTTTTTAACAGTTGAAAGTTATTGGAAGGCAACTAACACCCCTTCCACAACCACCATTTCCCCAAACACGTCCAATCAAAATTTTGAGATAGCCATTTTGTTTAGCGTAGTTGATTTCCAGATAGAAATGATGTTTTGAGGAGGACATTCCCCTACAGCCCCCAGGACAAGGGTTTTAAGTTATGCCCATGGGGTATATAAGAACAATGTTGGCACAATGTACTGTTTATTTTTTTGTACTTTTGACCAGGGCACTTTGTATCGAAGAAGTTGTCGTAGAAACTTCGAAAAGGGTTCATTCAATTGGAAATTGGAGTGGCCTGTGCCCTTTTCAATAGTCGAAAGTGATCGGAAGGCAACTAATACCCCTTCCACGCCCACCATTTCCCGAAACACATCCAATCAAAATTTTGAGATAGCCATTTTGTTCAGCGTAGTTGATTTCCAGATAGAAATTATGGTTTTGAGGAGGATACTCCCACACAACCTTCAGGGCAAGGGTTATAAGTTATGCCCTGGGGGCATATAAGGTTTTTATAGAAAGCGCTGTCGTAGAAACTTCAAAAAAGGCTCATTCGATTGGAAATTCAAAGGGCTAGTACCCTATTTAATTAATTTTAACTGATTGGAGGGAAACTAACCCCCCTCTCACGCCCACCTTCTCCCCGAACACATCCGATCAAGATTTTGAGATAGCCATTTTGTTCAACGTAGTTGAAAGTTCTAGAAATTAGGTCTTTTAGGATAACACCCCCCCCACATTCCTCAAAGCAAGGGTTATAAGTTATGCCCTGGGGGCATATAAGGTTTTCATAGAAAGCATTGTCGTAGAAACTTCAAAAAGGGCTCATTCGATTGGAAATTGAAATGGCTAGTGCACTTTTTAAATATCAAAAGTGATTGGAAGGCAACTAACACTCCTTCCACGCCCGCCATTTCCCCAAACACATCCAATAAAAATTTTTAGATAGCCATTTTGTTCAACGTAGTTGAAAGTTCAGGAAATTATACCTTTGAGCAGGACACTCCCTCCACAGTCTGGGCAAGGGTTATAGTTTATGCCCTGGGGGCATATAAGGTTTTCATTGAAAGCTTTGTCATAGAAACTTAAAAAAGAGCTCATTCGACTGGAAATTCAAAGGGCTAAAGCCATTTTTAATAGTCGAAAGTGATTGGGGGACAACTACCCCCTTCTCACGCCCCCTATTTATCCAAAAACATCCAATAAAAATTTTTAGATAGCCATGTTGTTCAACGTAGTTGTGAGTTCTGGAAATTAGGTCTTTGAGCCTTACAACCCCTCCCCCTCAGAGCCCTCAGGAAAAGGGTTACAGGTTATGTCCTGGTGGCATATAAGGTTTTTATTGAAAGCTCTGTCGTAGAGAATTGCAAAATGGTGTATTCAATTGGAAATTCAAAGAGCTAGTGCCCTTTTTAATAGTCGAAAGTGATTGGAGGAAAATTAATCCCCCTTTCACGCCACCTTTTCCAAAAACACATCTAATAAAAAATTTTAGATAGCCATTTTGTTCAACGTAGTTGAAAGTTCTGGAAATTAGGTCTTTTAGGATGACAACCCCCACCCCCTACATTCCTCAAGGCAAGGGTTATAAGTTATGCCCTGGGGGCGTATAAGGTTCTTATAGAAAGCGTTGTCGTAGAAACTTCAAATAGGGCTCATTCGATTGGAAATTGAAATAGCTAGTGCCCTTTTTAAATGTTGAAAGTGATTGGAAGGCAACTAATGTTGAAAGTGATTGGAAGGCAACTAGCACCCACCCCTTCCAAGCCCGCCATTTCCCCAAATACATCCAATCAAAATTTTGAGATAGCCATTTTGTTCAACGTAGTTGAAATTTCTAGAAATTATACCTTTGAGCAGGACACTCCCTCCACAATCTTCAGGGCAAGGGTTATAATTTATGCCTTGGGGGCATATAAGGTTTTCATTGAAAGCTTTGTCCTAGAAATTTGAAAAAGGGCTCAGTCGATTGCAAATTCAAAGGGCTAAAGCCATTTTTAATTGTCGAAAGTGATTGGAGGGCAACTACCCCCTTCTCAAGCCCCTATTTATCCAAAAACATCCAATCAAAATTTTGATATAGCCATTTTGTTCAACGTAGTTCTGAGTTAAGGAAATTAGGTCTTTGAGCAAGAAACCCCCCCCCCTCAGAACCCTCAGGACAAGGGTTACAAGCTATGTCCTGGGGCATATATTATATGCCCCAGGACAAGCCTTATATGCCATATAAGGTTTTTTTTGAAAGCTTTGTCGTAGAGAATTGCGAAATGGTGCATTCGATTGGAAATTCAAAGGTCTAGTGCCCTTTTTAATAGTCGTAAGTGATTGGAGGAAAACTAACCCCCTTTTACGCCCATCTTTTCGAAAAACACATCCAATAAACTTTTTTAGATAGCCATTTTGTTCAACGTAGTTGAACGTTTTGGAAATTAGGTCTTTAAGGATGACAACCCCCCACAGCCCTCAGGGCAAGGGTATTAAGTTATGCCCTTGGGGCATATAAGGCCCTTATAGAAAGCGTTGTCGTAGAAACTTCAAAAAGGGCACATTCGATTGGAAATTGAAATGGCTAGTGCCCTTTTTAATAATCGAAAGCAATCGTCGGGCAACTAATCCCCCTTTCACGCTCACCATTTCCCCAAACACATAAAATCAAAATTTTGAGATAGCCATTTTGTCTACGTAGTTGAAAGTTCTGGAAATTATGTCTTTATGGATGGCAACCCCCCTTACAGCCATCAGGGCAAGGGTTGTAAGTTATGCCCTGGGGATGCCTAACGCTGTTTTAGAAAGTTTTGTCGTAGAAACTTCAAAAGGGCTCATTTGATTTGAAATAGAAAAGGCTAGTGCCCTTTTTAATAGTCGAAAGTGATTGAAGGGCAACCAACCCCCTCTCACACCCACCATTTCCCCAAACACATCCAATCAAAATTTTGAGATAGCCGTTTTGTTTAACGTAGTTGAAAGTTTTGGAAATTAGGTCATTAAGGATGACAACCCCTCCCTCACCACATCCCTCAGGACAAGGGTCATAAGTTATGTCCTAGGGGCATATATGGTGTTTATAGAAAGCGTTGTCGTAGAAACTCAAAGAGGGCTTATTCGATTGGAAATTGAAAGGGCTAGTGCCCTTTTTAATTTTACACAGTGATTGGAAGGCTTGACATTTTTATAGTAAAGATCCATCTGGGTACAATATATTATTATTATTTTTTTTGTTTTGTTTAGACCAGGACACTTCGTATCGAAGGAGTGGTCGTAGGAACTTCGAAAAGGGCTCATTCATTTGAAAATAGAAAGGACTATTGCCCTTTTTAACAGTCGAAAGTGATTGGAGGGCAAATAGTCCACATCCCAAGCCAACCCTTCCATTTGCCAATTATGTTTAAAAACTAAATATTGCCTTAAGATTAAATTAAAATGCACTGTGTTAATGCTAATTCCCAATAAGGCATCTCAGCAGTATCCCAAGAACGACTGAGGGTACTATGTTCAAACTTAGGGGATTACTTCGGCTCTTAAAATTTAACTAAATCAAAGTAGCGTAAGTGTATCCAAGCTATCAAAGAAAGTAAACAGATTTTTTTTGCGAATGGTATCAAGTTTTCTATTTCAGGTCAACTAGAGGAGTTATGCAACTAAATAAGTAAGTAAGTAAGTTGGTTTATAACCCGCAATAAAAAATAAATACGGAGTAAAAAAGAAAAAAACAAAATAATATTATCCACAAGGAAATAAGAAAAGCACAACATAAATAACATAACAATATTTATTAATCTCTAATCTGGAAAAAAATTAAGTGAGGGGGTCACTGGCACATATCTTCCTAGGAGTATTGGTCCTCAGGTCCTTAGGGATGTTGTCAAGCAGCACTAGATGGTCGATAAGTCCAAAATGAGAAATAATCTTGTGATTTCTGTACAACGTTGGTAAATATAGTAGGAATTTACAATAATTGAAATATCCACTCCTTAGCTGAAGACGGTCTGTTTTGCGCATTAAAGGCCGCAAACCGGAAAGAAAAAGAATTTTAGGAGAACAAAAACTATGGTAAAGTTTACATAAGCCTCGGTGGCTGTACCTCCCTCTATTAGGCGAGATTTTACCATATAAGAAGCGAATACACTAGTAGATAGTATCTATGGAATTTGCGCGACGCTATAGCAATTCCTATGTTATTTGCGTACGGCACGTTCCATGGTAGCTTTCCAAGGCATAGTCTACAGCCAGCGGTTATTTGGCAGTGTATAATGTCCTCAAACAGGTTTTTTTTCTGTTTTTGTTGTCAATTACACAATGAATGTAGGTCATGAGTTCACATACACATTCTTAAAACTATACTAGATTAAACACATTATAAAACTACGTGCTATTTGCTTATGTCCTGTTGGTACCATTCCAAACGAGTGGGGATTCCCCGCCTGTTCCTAAACATTGCAAAAAAGATAACAGTATGAACGGGGGATTTTGGATGTTTGTGTCTCTTAGGGACCGTGTGTGTCTCTTTGGGGCGTTTGAATCTTTTTGTCTGTATGTGTCTGTATGGGCTTTTTTTTCTCTTTTGACTGTGTGTGTGTGGGTGTTTGAATCTTTTGGTCTGTATGTGTCTGTATGGGTGTTTTTTGTATCTTTGGACTGTGTATGTGTCTCGTTTGGCTTTTTGTGTCTCTTAGGGCTGTGTGTGTATCTTTAGCCGGTGTCTGTGTCTCTTTGGGCTGTGTGTGTCTCTTTAGGCTGTGTGTCTCTTTGGGCAGTGTGTGTCTCTTTGGGGTGTTTGAATCTTTTTGGTATGTATGTGTCTGTATAGGCGTTTTTTGTATATTTGGGCTGTGTGTGTGTCTATTTGGAATTTTTGTGTCTCGTAGGAATGTGTGTATGTATCTTTATACAGTGTTTGTCTATTTTGGCTGTGTGTGTCTCTTTAGGCTGTGTGTCTCTTTGGGCAGTTTGAATCTTTATGGTCTGTGTGTGTCTCTTTTGGCTGTTTGTGTCGTTTTGGGCTTTGTGTTTCTCTGTTGGATGTGTGCATCTCCTTGGGCCGTGTACGTCTCTTTGAGCTGTATGTGTCTATTTGAGCTTTATGTGTCTCTTTGTGATGTGGGTGTCTCTTTGTGATGTGTGTCTCTTTAGGCTGTGTGTTTCTCGTTGGACGGTGTGTCTTCTTGGGGGTGTCTGAGTCTTTTTGGTCTGTATGTGTCTCTTTGGGCTGTTTGAGTCTTTTAGGTCTCTGTTTGTCTCTTTGGGTTGTGTTTCTCTTTGGGCTGTCTGTGTCTTTGAGCTGTTTGTGTCTCTTGAGGCTGTTTTTTGTGTCTCTTTGGGCTGTGTGTCTCTTTGGGCTGTTTGAGTCTTTTTGGTCTGTTTGTGTGTCTCTTTGGGCTGTTTGAGTCTTTTTGGTCTGTGTTTGTGTATTTGGGCTGTGTGTGTGTATTTGGGCTATGTTTTAGTATTTATGATGTGTGCGTCTATTTGGTCTGTGTGTCTCGTTGGACTGTTTGAGTCTTTTTGATCTGTTTGTGTCTCTTTGGGCTGTTTGAGTCTTTTTGGGCTGTGTTTGTCTCTTTGGGCTGTTTGTGTTTCTTTGGGCTATGTTTGTCTCTTTGGGCTGTTTGAATCATTTTGGTCTGGGTGTCTTTCTTATGGGTGTCCGTGTCTCTTAGGGGCCGTGTGTGTCTCTTTGGACTATATGTGTCTCTTTGGTTCCTTTGAATCTTTTGGTCTGTATGTGTCTGTATGGGCGTTTTTTTTCTCTTTTGGCTGTGTGTGTGTCTCTTTGGGCTTTTTGTGTATCTTCGGGCTGTGTGTGTCTCTTTAGCCTGTGTGTGTGTCTCTTTGGGCTGTGTGTGTCTCTTTAGGCTGTGTGTCTCTTTGGGCAGTTTGAATCTTTTCGGTCTGTGTGTGTCTCTTTTGTTTTTTTTGTCGTTTTGGGCTTTGTCTGACTCTGTTGGATGTTTGCGTCTCTTTGGGCAGTGTGCATCTCATTGAGCTGTTTGTAGCTCTAGGGCTGATTGAGTAATTTTTGTCTGTGTGTTTTTTTTTGGGCTGTTTGTATCTCGTAGAGTCAATGTGTGTGTCTCTCTGGGCAACGTGTGTCTCTTTGGGGAGGTTTGAATCTTTTTGGTATGTATGTCTCTGTATGGGCGTTTTTTTTTTGTCTCTTTGAGCTATGTGTGTGTCTCTTTGGGGGTTTTGTTTATCTTCTGACTGTGTGTATTTCTCTTTAGCCTGTGTGTGTCTTTTTGAGCTGTGTGTGTCTTCTTAGGCTGTGTGTCTCTTTGGGCAGTTTGAATCTTTATGGTCTGTGTGTGTGTCTCTTTTGACAGTTTGTGTCGTTTTGGGCTTTGTGTCACTCTGTTGGATGCGTGCATCTCTTTGGGGCGTGTACGTCTCTTTGAGATGTATGTGTCTCTTTTGGCTGTGTATGTCTCTTTGTGATGTGTGTCTCTTTAGGCTGTGTGTGTGTCTCGTTGGACTGTGCATCTTTTTTGGGTCTCTAATTCTTTTTTGTACGTATTTGTCTGTTTGGGCTGTTTGTGTCTTTTAGGTATGTCTTTGTCTCTTTGGGTTCTGTTTCTCTTTGGGCTGTCTGTGTCTCTTTGAGCTGTTTGTGTCTCTTGAGGCTGTGTGTGTCTCTTTGGGCTGTGTGTCTCTTTGGGCCTGTATGTGTCTGTATGGGCGTTTTTTGTGTCTTTGGGCTGTGTGTGTCTTTTTTGGGTTTGTGTGTATCTTCGGGCTGTGTGTGTCTCTTTATCCTGTGTGTGTGTCTCCTTGGGCTGTGTGTGTCTCTTTAGGCTATGTGTCTCTTTTTTGACAGCTTTAATCTTTTTGGTCTGTGTGTATCTCTTTTGGCTGTTTGTGTCGGTTTGGGCTTTGTGTGTATATGTTGGATGTGTGCGTCTCTTTTGGCCGTGTGCGTCTCTTTGAGTTGTATGTGTCTCTTGGGCTGTTTGAGTCATTTTGGTCTGTTTGTGTTTCTTTTGGCTGTTTGTGTCTTTTAGGGGGCCATGTGTGTCTCTTTGGGCTATGTGTGTCTCTTTGGGGTGTTTGAATCTTTTTGGACTGTATGTGTCTATATGGGCGTTTTTTTTCTATTTTGGCTGTGTGTGTGTCTCTTTTGGCTTTGTGTTTATATTAGGGCTGTGTGCATTTATCGTTATACTGTGTTTGTCTCTTTATGCTGTGTGTCTATTTTATCAGTTTGATTATTATTGGTCTCTGTGTGTCTCTTTTATCTGTTTTTGTGTCGTTTTGGGCTTTGTATGTCTTTGTTGGATGTTTGCGTCTCTATGGGGCATGTGCGTCTCTTTGAGCTTTATGTGTCTCGTTGGGCTCTGGGTGTCTCTTTGTGATGTGTGTCTCTTTAAGACGTGTGTGTCTCGCTGGACTGTGTGTCTTTTTTGGATTTTTGAGTCTTTTTGGTCTGTTTGTGTCTCTTTGGGATGTATGTGTCTCTTTGGGCTATTTTAAGTCTATTTGGAAAGTGTATGTCTCTTTCGGCTGTTTGTGTTTTTCTGGACTATGGGTGTATCTTTAGTCTGCGAGTTTCATTGGCAAAAGTATGTATTAGTAAAGTTATAGTGGAGGGTGAGTCTCTAGAGAAAAATCTAAGTTAATAACAATTTTTGACCGTAAACTTTTGTAAGAAAATTATGGAAAATACAATTCGTCGGTTCATAGGTTAAACTTAAGTCCAGGTATGGATTGAAAAATAAACTATTTCTGTAGAGACTGAGCTAATAAGGGTTTTTGATCATAAACTCTAGTTACTAATAAGAAAATTATGGATAAGACAATTCCATCGTTCGAAAGTGAAACTTAGTTCTTGTCTGAGGTTGAAATGTAGAAAAACCTAGGGTTGTGAATTAAAATAAAAAATATTTGACAATAAATTACTTAAAAGTATTTTGGGGGAGATGGCTGGATTGGCAGAAGGGTATATTAGTGAAGTTATAGTGGAGGGCGACAAAGTCTTTAAAGTCAAGGCTATAAGAAAAAAAATGTCTGGATATTTTTGTAAGTTTGTAGTCTACGCACTAATATCTTATTAGTAAAGGTTCTATTTGAACTTTCTCCAAGTTGATCAATCAAATGTGAAACTTATGTCCATTCTCTGGTTCAAATGTAGAAAAACCCGTGTGAGTGAGTTGAAATAAAAATTTTTTTTAACAAGAAATAACTGAAAAGTGTTTTGGAGGAGATGGCTTGATTGACAGAAGGATGTATTAGCGAAGTTATAGTGGAGGGCGACAATGTCTTCAAAGTCAAGGCTATAAGAAAAAAAAAGTTCAAAATATTTTTTTCGGTTTGCAGTTTACCCACTAATATCAATATCAGTAATGATTCTATTTGAACTTTCTCCAAGTTGATCAAATTGGTCTCTAAATGGTTCATGATAAAAAAAATAGTTTGGGAAAAGAAAAAAAAACCTAAAATACTGTCATGAAATCATTTTAAACAATCGGGGAAGTTTTTTTTTGTGTGTAATGTTTTGTGGGGTGATTTATAAGTTGTGTGTGTGTGTGTAAGTTTTTTGTGTTGGTTTAAGTTTTTTTTTGTGTGTAAATTTTTTTTTTGTGTGTGTGTGTGTGAGTTTTTTTGTGTGTGTAAGTTTTTTTTTGTGTGTGTTTGATTTGGGTGTTTGTGTTTGGTAGTTTTTGTGTGTGTGTAAGTTTTTGTGTGCGCGAATGTATTTGTGTGTGTGTGTAAATTTTTGTGTGTGTGTGTAAGTTTTTGTGTGTGTGTAAGTTTTTGTTTGTGTGGAAGATTTTTTTGGTTTGTATATACGACACACTCAAAGTGACGACTTACACATAGAGACGACACACACACAGAGACGGGACACTCAAAGTGACGACTTATAAACATAGAAGACAAACACACAGCTACAACACACATACAAAGATGACACGCACACAGAGACGACAAACATACAGAGACAACACACACACAGGGACGAAACAAACAAAGCGGCAACATACGGAGATAGAGGCCCCTCCGATAGACACGACACACACACACACAGATACCACACACTCATAGTGACAACACTGACATAGAGATGACAGACACACAGATACGATACATCCACAGAGACGACACATGCACAGAGACGACACACACACACACAGAGTCAACTCACACAGAGAGACGAAAGACACACAGAGAAGAATCACACACAGAGAGGACAAACACACAGAAACGACACATAGAGAGGACACATGCACAGAGACAATACACACACACACAGATACGAAACACACAAAGAGACGTCACACACACACAGATACGAAACACACACACATAGATACGAAACACACACACACACACATTGACATGACACACACATAGAGACAACACAGACAGAGAGATGACAGACACACAGATACGAAACACACACAGAGACGACACATTCACAGAGCCGATACACACACACACACACACACAGAGTCCACTCACACACACAGATAGGACAAACACACAGAGACGACAGACACAAAGACACTAATCACACACAGAGAGGACAAACACACAGAAACGACACATAGAGACGGCACATGCACAGAGACGATACACACACACACACACAGAGTCAACACACACATAGAGACGACACACACACACAGAAAAGACAAACACACATACAGACGACACACACAAAGAGACGTCACACACACACAGATACGAAACACACATAGAGACGACACACACATAGAGACAACACACACGCACACAGAGACAACATCCACACTAGAAGACACAAAAAAACAGAGAGGACACACCCACAGAGATGACACACACATTGAGACGACACACGCACAGACACGACACACAAACAGAGTCATAGTGAGAGAGATATCCAAAAAGTGGGGTTGATCTAGGTTCACTGAGAGTGGCGCGCCACTCTAAGTGAACCTAGACCAACCCAATCATTGTTAATAGCAGTCCGTCGACTTTGAAGACCAGTCATTGGTTATGCATCTTTCAAACAGCGAAGAATATTGAATTTTTCGATCCTCTTGGTCTATCGTATAAATTTTATGCTCCAGAAATCAGCAACTTTATCGAAATCAAGGGGAAGATCATTATTCAAAATCAACTAAGAGTACAGGATTTAACGTCTAAGACATGTGGCTTTCATGCACTACTCTTTTTCATCTTCAGATGCGTGGCTACACCTACAAGCAGTTTCTCAACATCTACGTTGAATTACCTCGATTGAACGACTTTCTAGCGGAGAATATACTTACAAGTGTATTTAATATTGATTTTAGTGCCCTAATAATAAATTTTTGTAAATTTTTTTGTTAAATTGTTTATTAATAAAAAAAAATTATATACATTATAAAAACGACTTTTCTACTCTTTAGATTTTATCCACTACTAGGTATTTGTCGACAACAACTAGTGCAGGTAGATCATCTGAATTCACAGTGTACTGATCCTGATTTACTGCAATGTTAGGGTCACATTTTCTACAGTAGAGTGTGACTTCACTCTTGTCATATCTCCTTGTATAGTCAATGATACTATTCTAATTCATTCTATGGAATT